>NC_056735.1:1967491924-1967554424 GCF_019279795.1 Protopterus annectens
TCCAAGATCGTACTACAGTGGTGGAAGGGCAAAGTTCACCATGGTGGCCAAGTGGTTACTTTCCTGGGGTTCATTTTTGTTGTTCTGGGAGTTCAAAATATTGAAGATTGAATGAAGTCATGCTCAATGAAATGGGATTTGATAATGCAAGTATTCAATGTTTTGAAGGGGGCTATACACACACACACACACACACACACACACACACACACACACACACACACACACACACACACACACACACACACACATATATATATATATATATTACGGTAACAACTTGTGATGTAATGCTTTAGTGCAAGTTTACAGTGGAGTTTGCTAGGAGTGGCTGTAGAGGGTTATCAATGCCACTTCAGAGCACATTTTACATTCAAATTCTCATTTAGTCCTGGTGTTATTTCTGCATTCAGTCTGAATTGCCATTTGAGCTCCCTGACTTCAAGTAGGGAGTCCATGTCTCCAAAAAACGGAGCTATTTGTTCAAGTACAAAAAATGTGAACCCTTTGAATCCAGTGCAACTAGTACTGCGTTTTCCTAGTGCATTGCCAGGGTTATGGGATCTTACTGCTCCTAGGTGTTCTTTGATGCGGTCTGATAATTTCCTGGTGGTTTTGCCGACGTAAAATGCTGGGCAAGAGTCGCATACTGCTGCATAGACCACGGAACTGGTGTGGCAAAAATAAAATCTTTGGAAGCAGATTTTGAGGGAGCAATGTTGGAAAATGAATTCTTGCCCCACCAAGATGTGTTTGCAAGACACACAATTGCCACAGGTGAACATCCCTTTGGGGGCTGTGGTTATGCTGCTGTTGTCCAAAAGAAGTGGTGTGTCTCTGATCTCAAACAATGCTTGAAGAGTTTTAGTTTTTTTGTAGCAGAAGGTGGGAGATGCTCCCAAGGAGGATTTCAGTTCCTTGTCCGTGGAGATAATGTCCCAGTGTGCAGACATGATTTGCTTGATATTTTCCATGTCCCTGCAAATGGGGACTGGGAAGCTATGAGATTTGTCTTACTTTTGGGTATTAGCAGTATGATAGGTGAACCCATATGTTAGGATGGGTTTAAACTTGTTGTGCCTGTCTTTGGTGACCTCTTGGAGTATCGAGCTCACCAACTGTGCTGGGTAGTGTCTCTCTCGGAACATAAGAGACAGGAACTCAGACTCCTGTAGGAAGGTGGAGTCATTGCTGATGAGCCTGGACAATCTGATGAATTGGCCACGCACCACATTCTTTTTCATAAAGAATGGGTGCTGGCTTCTGAAGTCCAGGAAATTGTTTCTATAGGTCTCCTTTCTGTAAATGTTGGATACCAGGGAATTATTAGGTTCATCAATCAAGATGAGGGTGTCCAGGAAAGCTATGCTTGAACCACAACCAGACATGACAAAATCCAAGTAAGGTATGCTGTTAGAGAGGGCTTGTAGGAAGGTGGTCAGCTCTTCTTTGGATCCGTTCCAAATAAAAAACAAGTCATCTATATAACGGCGGTATAGACTTATTTTACTGAACCCGGGGAGGTGCATGAGTGTTTCAAGTTCCCAGGTGCTCAGTACTAGATTGGGGAAGGCTGGAGCTAGTTTAGTTCCCATCGCAACACCTTTTACTTGTTTAAAAATATTAGTGTTGAAATGGAAGAAATTGTTGCGGAGAACAATGGCTATTAATTCACATATTGTGTGAATTTTGGCTGGAGTGAACTGAGTATATTTGGACAGCAACAATCTTAGTGCTACCAACCCTTCCTGGTGGGGGATGTTGCTGTAGAGAGAGGTAACATCCAGAGTGACTAGCAGGCAGTTGGGGGACTCCAGTTGTGCCGTGGATAGTTTGTTGAGAAAGTGCCAGGAATCTTTCAGGTAGAATCTAGTGGATTGCACCAGTGGGTTTGAGAGGTGGTCAACAAATTCCGATATTTTTTTCAGTTTTGGTGCGTACATTGGATACTATTAGTCTGAAAGGAGGATCCTCGGTATTTTTGTGGATCTTCGGGATACCGAAGTGTTTGCCCAGGTTGGGGTGGGGTACTGTTATGAACATGTATTCCTCCAGGGAGATGCTGTGTTCTTTCTCCAGTAGTCATAGTTTTTTGTCGATTGTGGAGAAATGTTTGTGTAGAATTCTTGGTCCGCTAGGGCTGCTTCGATTTTTGTGGAGTTCACACTTTTTTCCATGAGTACGATTCCCGTGCCCTTGTCCGCTTTCATGATTCAGAGATTGCGGTCTTTGCTATGCTCCATCAGGGCTGTGTGCTCCTCTCGTAAGACGTTGTGCCATTTGTTGGTGCTGGGAGCATTGAGTAGCGATCTGAAATTGTGTTTGCATACTCGTTGGAAGGAATGGAGGCTGCTGTGTAGCACAGGGCTGTACAGGCTTTTCCATTGTAGCAGTCTTGTTGGGGGGGGTTGTATATATACATACACACACACACACACACACACACATATATATATATATATATATATATATATATATATATATATATATATATATATATATATATATACTCAGATTATATTTATATCCAGATATCTATTTCTATGTCTATAAAGATTATATGCTCATAAGTTCAAGGCTACAATCTTGGCAACTGGTCTGCCATAAATCCCTATTTAACTGTTCCATAGAGCCTCAAAGCTTAGTTTTGGGAATTTGCAGTGTGGGACAGAGTGGTCATCGTTTTTGATCCTGTAAGAAGAAGGTTGTATAATTAGTTTATCTGCTATGGTAGATAGTATGGTTGATTAGGTAGCTTGGATAGTTAGGATCCTAGGAGAATGTCAACCCCTGGTTTAACTGGGACCCATTTTGCTTTTTTTCAGTGTTTTACAATGAAAGTTAGTTTTAGGTGACTGAATAATAAGTACAAAATATATTTCAACAAATTAATCTCTTTGACAGAAGTAATTCATTTCTGCTTTAGTAAATGTCTTCCTTATATTATCTTTTTTTTTTTTTGCTCTTCTGACACTACTGCACTCATCATTTCATCATTTTTTGCCAGTTTCTACCCAGTTTATGTTTTATCATCTGTAATGTACTAACGTGAGTTAATTTAGCAGGATGTTGAAATCTTTACCAGCTCGTATCACCACTTGTTCTATTATGGTGCTTATGATTATTTCTCCCTGGGAATCCAGAGGCTTGAATTCCTCAGCCATATGAACTAAAACCTTATCTGGAAGACCCATGTCATACAGCTACACAGCCTCCATTTCTAATATATACTCCCCTGAAGCAACATCTCTTTTTTAATACAACACTCTGCCATCCCTGATCATTAGAAAATCATATATCAAAGTTCATAGAAAATATATTCTTTTTTATTGAAAAAAACACCATAATCATATACAATTATCTTCAACATCTCTGTTTATGCAGACTCTATAACATAACAACAAATTTCATATTTACAATACTTAAAAATAAACAGTATAACACTATTTCATTTCCTTAACCCACCACTGCACACCCCAACTTATATTAGGTTTTTTTTTATCTATAAGACTTTGTTTTCATTCAATTTATTTAAAAAACAAAACAATATATCTAGCTCCACTAAACTGTACATTATACATTTTTCTCAGTAATTTATTTAAGCATATTCCTGATAGCTTCTAAACTGTATTACATCTTCAATGATGCCTAACAGTCCTATAAGATTACACTTTTTCTTCCATTATCCATTCATTTTTGTTTCCTTTAGTCTACGAAAACACGTTGCTTTATTTCTTTCACACCCAGATATTGTTCTTTGATCACATATTGTTGCATTCATTTGTTTATATTTCTTTATTACTTAGACTTCTATCTTCCCATATGGCATTCTCCATAAGACGTCTAATAGATTTATAGTTCTACTTAATTTATTTCTTCTTTGTTGCAATGCTTTTGATGTATTTCATTCAGACTTTACACATTTTCTTTAATTAATGTTGCTGCAACACCTTTATATACAATTTCCTTCACTACCTTTTCTTTATTTAATTTCCACATTTAGTTTTTTTACACAATTCAGGGATTTTTATAAATATTTCAAAACCCCACAATTTCTGTTTTCCCGTGTATCCTAAAATATTCTATACTATGTCTTTAACCATACACTATTTATTTCTGATATTGAGGTATCCCCTCCAAAAACAGAAATCCATAATGATGGAACAATAAATAAATAAATAAAGTAATTTTGCACCATAACTATTTTAGCCACCCTTTCTTACAGATACTATGTCTACATTTAAAGCAGATTTAGTCATTGTAACCATATAGTTTCAAAGCACATTTCCATAACTTCTTTTTCAATTCCCATATATATAACTATATTGTTTTCCTAGCAATGCTGTCTTGATAAAAACTCTTTTAAAAGGCATATGTTTCAAGGCCATGGCCAAAATGGTTAACTGACAGCAGAAATTGTTGTAAGCTCCTTGAATGAAAACATTTCTATGACAGAAATATGATCAAAAATTTTAAATTTGGATATACTTGTTAGCTAATTTTATTCAGTAATAGTTAGAGAAAATATTTATAGCTTCAAGTTCCTCAAAAACTGTAATTCTACTGATAGAATTTCAACTGCTTGGTAAAGACAGAAGAAACTTCAACATCATCCACTCAAGAAATAGTACTCAGGGTGGGGCATGGCCAGATGCTGACAGGAAAGATTAGTTTTTCTATGCTCTGCTATTTTATATTTTTTTGACAGGAAACATTATCTTTAAGCTATCTTATCAGTATTATCCAAGAAGATATACTAAGTTCAAAGCTTTACTAAGACAGTGTCAAGAAATTAAGTTGATATTTTGAGATTTTTCTGTCAAACTTTTATCTTAAAATTCTTCTATACTAACAGCTCTGAAATGATTCACTTAAAAGACAGTTCTCAGGACTCTCCCTTTAAGAAATAACTGCAGTCTGTTCTTGTAAAAATACAAAAATTGCCAGTAAAAATGGATAGATTGGATACTAACTAACGAATATTAAAGAAAACTGTTCTAAACACAGCAACCAAATCAGAAGACTCAAATCACTGGCATCAAAGATTCATCAAATGATATGGGGGGGTGGATTAATAAAGATGAACACAATATTACATTTTTTACTAAAACAAAATACTGTTAAGTAGAATAAACTGAGTGATTTAGAAACTAGATCATGCAGGAATAATATAAGAATCGTTGGTCTCCCAGAGAAAATTGAAGGAAATGACATGGAAAGTTTCTTTATAGCCTGGCTTCCTAAAGTCTTAGGTTTGCTTGAAACCATGCCATTTGGAATTGATAGAGCACATAAATCTCTGACTACTATAACTTATTCAAAGAACAAATCCTTTTTGAGATCTATAATAGTAAGGTTTCTCTCTTCATAAGATAAGGAGCGTATTCTTAAAACTGCATGGTCATAGTCTCCCATAAAAACAGAACACAGAATCATTTGTTTTGATAATGACTATTCTACTTCTGTTATATCCAAAATGAAATGTTTTTTTTTTTTTCCTCTGATTAGAGATTTAAAGATACAACCTCTACCTTTAAAACAGATTTAGTCATTATACCCATATAGTTTTAAAATATGTTTCCATAACTTCTTTTCAATCCCTTCTAATTCATAACTCTCCTGCTATATAGTTCTCCTAGCAATGTTCTTTTGAAAAAACTCTCTTAAAAGGCATATGTTTTAAGGGCATGGCCAAGATGGGTAACTGACATTAGCAACTGGTGAAAGCTCTGTGACTGAAAACGTTTCCATGACAGAAAAGGTAATCAAAAAATTTAAATTTGGAGATACTTGTTAGCTAATTTTATTCACTAATTATCAGAGAAAACATTTATAGCTTCAACTTCTTCAAAGGCTATAATTGTCCTGCCAGAATGTCAACTGCTTTGTTAAGAGAGCAGAGACTTCAACATTATCCACTCAAGCAATGGTACTCAGGATTCATCCATTCATTCATCCATACATGACCCGGTTTCTCATTTTTGCACATGGGATCAGGGTGTCACTTCAATGGTGACAATCATCTAGAGCCTACTCAGATTTTTGTGCTAAAAAAGACATCCAGTCACTAATATCTAATATGCAGGATATATTACTTAAAATGGACAAAAATGGATACTAAAATAAAAAGTTTCAAAGAATAGTCCTAAAAGAAAATGGAACCTTTAGAAATTCTTATGAAACAGCACGATGCAGAAATCAGCAGTATGGAAGAAGCTTTAAATGTTCATGAAGGAAGAGTAACTAAAGGTGAGTCTCAGACTGAATTTCTTTTAAAACAAAATAATTGGTTCATAAAGTTCATGATTTAGAAAACAGAATGAGATGAATTAACATTAGAATTTGTGGCTATACCTGAAAAGTGTAAAGGAACCAATATAATAAACTTCTTAACAACCTGGGTACATAAAACATTAAATCTACCTGAAACTTTATCTTTTGGAATTGAAAAGGCACATAGATCACAGAGAGCACATTTGAAGAAAAAAAACTCACCATTATGTTCGATTATAGTTAAGGTTATGTCCAGATTAGAAAAAGAAAACATGTTAAAAATAGCATGGTTCAGCCTACCCATTAAAATATGTTAATATGTAGCCAGATTTGACAATGATTATTCCAGTAAAGTAATGAATAAAAGAAAATCCTTCTTACCACTGATTAAAGAACTTAAAAAGAACAGTATTATAGACTTTGTTGCCTGTAAAAAAAAATTTCCAGTATTCACTGAAGGTTGTTTCAGTGAATGTTTTTCAATCTGTTTGTGTTTGCTGAATTTGCTTCAATGGATACTTTATACTACTATTGCATTAATAGAATAGGATTATTAAACGTTTATGTAGTAATGTAGGAATAGTTTTAAATGGCAAAATATATAACTAAATTAATATTCTCTTATTATTTTTACCATATATATATATATATATATATATATATATATATATATAAATTATTTGTAAGTCAAGGTAGCTTTTGGATTTTTTTTTATGAATTTTTAAGTATTGGTAGGTAGAGAGATAGCATAGTAGTTTGCCTGTTGGATGGGCAAACTACAAACTTTGGTTTCCATGGTACGCTGTCTTATTAGTAATATATTCAGTTACAGTTGTAGACTTGTTTCTATTTTTTATTTACTAGTTTTAGTAGTTTAGTTTGTAGAAAAGAAGAGTTTAAAATGTGGAATGCTAAGATAGTGATGGAAAAATGTATTAGAGTCTTATATACAATTATATTAATATGGTGGATAAATGTGTCATATTATCTTTTAAAAAATATTTTTAAAATATACAGTGTTGATAGTTTTAACCTATTATCTATTAATGTAAATGGATTAAATAATGGCAGTAAAAGGAAATCATTAATTAGTTACCTAAAATTAAATACCTGAGGCATTATATTCTTGCAAGAGACTCACTTGATAAAGATATACAATATTTAAATAACTTAGGTTACTAAATAGTCACCAAAAACTGTGGAAAGCTCTCCACCACAAACCAGGAACACAAAAAAGAAGTGCAATTTCCCACAAGAAGGTCTCCATAAAAAACACTTTAATTTCCACCACAAGGCAAGAAAACAATAAAATGAACCTAATATTAACGCACTTTCAAATATATATGCGTTTTCGTCCTATCCACTGGACTTCAGCAGATAACATCTTTTATTCAACAGATCACTTATATACATCCTACATTACCATAATCCAATCAAAAATTGTCAATCAAATTCAAATACACAAATCAGCTTACATCTTTTGGGCTCATTACTATTTATATACTGAAATTGCTATTACTTCCTTCCATGAATAAAAACATTTAAAATTCCTTTTAATTCTTAAAAAATGAATACTCATTCAATTCACATTTTATATATATTTTGTTAAAAACTTCTAACTTGTATATATAAAATATATATATTTCTATCTAAAATTTTATACAAATATTCATATTAAAGGGGTTAAGCGTGTATCTCTCTTTTTTATTATTAGAAGGACTTCACATAAAAAAGGAAAACTATTTACTAATACAACACCACCACCTATTGATAAAATAATATATTGCACTTAAATTCACATTTTAGCTACCTTTAATTTCAAAAGGGGTAATAATGATACATGTTCATTTAATCCTGGGAATTTATTTGCTTTAAGTATCACTTGCCACCATAATTCTTTATATCCTATGGTGTCCTCCCATGGTCCCCCCCTAGTACTACTTGTTATATGTTCCACTACAAAAAAATAGAATTTACTTTCCTTAAATACCTTTGAATGCTTATACAAAGCATTAGTTTCTTTCTTCTTCTAAAACATTACCCTTAGCTAAATTTATAGATAATAAAATCAAACACATATGGATTAATAAGACAGCTATTTTAAAGGATTCATGGGACCTTTTAAGGGTAGTTGATTCAAAAATGTGTACTGAAAATTTAATATTTGTGACAATTGACATAATTGATCTGTTCTCATCTATCCCTTGTCTTGAAGGTATGAAAATGTTTGAGGAAGAAGTGTTTTTGGATAAAATATTAACACATGAAGACAAACTAGTGTGCACAGGCTTAATGGATATGGTACTTAAAAATAATTTTTTACTGTTTAATGGAGAATTCTTCCAACAAACCCAAGGCGTTGCCATGGGGGCAGCCTGTGCACCTACATTTGCCAACCTAGTTTTGGCCAACTGGGAAGAAATGTATGTGCTTAATTCTAGTTTCCATTCTTGTTGGAGCCTATACAAGAGGTTCCTAGACGATATAGTTATTTTTTGGATAGGGGGGAATGAAAAATTAAAGGAATTCATACAATATATTAATGAAACTACTGATTTCCTCAGATTTACTTATAATGTTTCTGAAAATAGTTTACAATTTTTAGATATAGAAATATATAAAAGTGAAAGTTTATTTGCATCTAAAGTATGTAGGAAATCAACTTATTGTAACTCCTATTTACATTATAACAGTGCGCACCCAGCACATTGTAAGAAAAATATAATTAAAGGTCAGTTTGTGAGGGGATCACAAATGACAAGTAAATGTGAAGATTTCAAAGTAGAATGTGACCTATTGGAGGGAATGTTTTTGGATAGGGGATATGATAAAGACCTCGTTGTTAATATTAGATCAGAAGTAGAAGCAGGTAGAACAGATAAATTTAAACCAATTTTAGGTATTAAAGAAATTAATGAGAATCAAGTGGCAAGAATGAAAAACTTCAATTCTAATGAAGAATATAGACATGCCCTTATATTAGAATATAATGCCTTAAATCAGAATATTAGGTCAGTTTTTTATAAAGAATGGGGAAAATTTATGGCATTTACTGACTTAGAAGAATTACCTAGAGATACCTAGAGATACCCCTAGGGTGGTGTATAAAAACTCTAATAACATAAAGGAATGTTTAGAATATAAGAGGAATGAATATAGTAGAGGAAATGATTCTAACAAAAGAGGTACATTTAAATGTGGGAAGTGTAATCAATGTGAATATATAGCCAATAAAGAGAATATATATAGTGAAAGTAGAGATAGATGGATTAGGAGTAATGGACTATATAATTGTGATACCAAGGGTCTAGTGTATCTTGCCACCTGTGTTAAATGTGGGTCCTTTTATATAGAACCCTTAAAAATGAAGAATTTACGAACATAGCTATGACATAATAAAGAAGAAAGAAACTAATGCTTTGTATAAGCATTCAAAGGTATGTAAGGAAAGTGAATTCTATTTTTTTGTAGTGGAACATATAAAAAGTAGTATTGGGGGGGACCATGGGAGGACACCATAGAATATAAAGAATTATGGTGGCAAGTGACACTTGAAGCAAATAAATTCCCAGGATTAAATGAACATGTATCATTATTACCCCTTTTGAAATTAAAGGTAGCTAAAATGTGAATTTAAATGCAATATATTATTTTATCAATAGGTGGTGATGTTGTATTAGTAAATAGTTTTCCTTTTTTATGTGAAGTCCTTATAATAATAAAAAAGAGAGATACAAGCTTAACCCCTTTAATATGAATATTTGTATAAAATTTTAGATAGAAATATATGAATTTTATATATACAAGTTAGACGTTTTTAACAATATATATAAAATGTGAATTGAATGAGTATTCATTTTTTAAGAATTAAAAGGAATTTTAAATGTTTTTATTCATGGAAGGAAGTAATAGCAATTTCAGTATATAAATAGTAATGAGCCCAAAAGATGCAAGCTGATTTGTGTATTTGAATTTGATTGACAATTTTTGATTGGATTATGGTAATGTAGGATGTATATAAGTGATCTGTTGAATGAAAGATGTTATCTGATGAAGTCCAGTGGATAGGACGAAAATGCGTATATATTTGAAAGTGCATTAATATTAGGTTCATTTTATTGTTTTCTTGCCTTGTGGTGGAAATTAAAGTGTTTTTTACGGAGACCTTCTTGTAAGAAATCGCACTTCTTTTTTGTGTTTTAGGTTACTAAATGTTATCTGCTTCTTTTAACCAAAAGAGTAGATGAACTGCTATACTTTGAAGAAAATCTACTGTAATGCCTAAGGTCATGGAATTCATTAATGATCCCAAAGGAATGCATGAATTTGTAATAGTTAAATATAATGGCAAACTCTCTACACTAGCTAATTTTTACTGGATCCATGGAAAAGGTTCAAGCATGGCTAAAGATAACTTAAACTCACTACAAAGTCATTGGAAGGGTAGTTTAATTTTAGTAGGGGATTATAAGTGCATATCTAGTATAGAAGATACAAGTGAACAGAATAAAGCTAAAATTATGGCATCAGTCAAAGCACTAAACAGATGGATTAGCAAAAATAATTCAGTTGATTTAACAGTAAAAGCAGCGGATATGTGCATAGGACACAAATTAGAACTGATAGAATCATGCCTCTATAGATTTACTTAATAAAGGGAAATTATTTTAAAAGGTTATTTGCTCTTTATCTGACAATAATTCACTAAGTATTGCTATATTAATGGATAGAAAGAAATTTCAGATTTATAGAATCCCAGTATATATGATGAAATTAAAACAATTTAAAAGTTACCTTAAGGAAGAAATTGAGAATTTTTATTATCTTTTATAATAGTCAGGTTAGTAAAGTTATATTGTGGAACTCCTTAAAATGCATATTAAAGACAGAATGGGATGATGAGTTAGTAATGAAATGAATGAGTGGGATAAACAGTTGTTAGAAATACAAGATGGCATGCACAAAGGGAGATTTGAACAACAAAGACATTAGATAATAATGAATTCACTAATGACAAAATATCAAACAGTTTTAAAGCATAAAGTGGAGACAGCTTTAGAAAAAATAAAATTGTACAGTTATGCTATGACATTAAAACATCTACATAGATTAGTTAATAGAAGTAAGTTATTAAGCAAACAGGCACAAATTAATATCAATAATATCTAAAATCACTAATAAGCTTACTTCAGACATAGAGGAAATGTTTAATATTTAAAAAAAAAATCCATAAAGATCTTAGTAGAGATAAAAATAATCTTGAGGATTACAAAATTGACAAGTATTTAAAGAAAATTGTTACTAATAAACAGACTGATAAACAAATATAACTGTTGAATAATCCCATTACCCTAACAGAAGTTAAATAATCTTTACAAAAAGGGAGAAATTGTAAAGCTCCACAGTTAGATTATTTAAATATGGAATTATATTGCCTGCTTCCATTATATATTTTAGAATTATTGAGTGACATTCTCAGGAAAATTCAGAGTGACAAAATAATTACTCCCTCATGAAAATTTTCTGTAATCTCACCTATACTAAGGAAAAGATAATAAGATAGTTTCCTTGTATGGACCTATTTCATTATTAAATGTCAACTATAAAATATTGAATTCAATCTTCACTTTAAGATTAAGAGATATAACAAATACATTAATTAATAAAGATCAAACATAATTAACAAAGGTCAAACAGGATTTACAGTCAATAGATTAATGTATGATAATATAAAAAGGGTAGCAACTATTTTAGATTTAGCAAACAGAATGAACATGAAATTGGACATAATTAGCTTAGATATTGAGATAGAGTTTTTGATTATGTAGAATGGAAGTGCTTGCATAAAACCTTAGAAAACTTTGCATTTCCAGAGCAATTTACTGTAATATTAAAAAGGCCTGAATAGACACTGCAATGCATATGTTAACATTGGATCTTATATTTCTCGTGGATTCATATTAAATAAATGCAGGAAGCAAAGGGCTTTACCATTTCTCCCTTTTTGTAAAGATTCTTTAACTTCTGTTCTCGGCTCCACAAAGTCTGCTCTTCACTTTTTCCCTTAGAACTGATCTAGTTCTCATAATAAACCCCCTATTCCTACTCTAAAGCCTGGCACTTGCTCACAAAAGCAATTATATAAGTCAGCACTAAAAGAGTAAAAGCACTACACCCTCACAAATTCCCCTTGAGTACCTTGTTCCCCATTGGCCCTTTTTTTCACTTAAAAAGGAATTCCCAGTACTATTCTAGCATGTCCAAATGTCAGTTGCCAATCTCCTCTCCAGTCCAGCTGGTGAATCTGGGAATCTTGAGGCAATGTTACAACTGCCTCATGTACAGAGACAACCCTCTCTTCCTCCCAACAAATTCCAACACATGTGAGAGATGCAACCATATAGCCAAACTGGAGGCTAAGCTCTCTCAACTCAGTACTGGCATAACCAGTCAGGAGGAGAAGGAAACCACACTCACTACAATTCCAGTCTCACATAGACCTACCACGACAGCAAACCAAACACATAAACACACAAAAACATACTCAGAGGCTCTAAATAAAAATCTGCCTAAGCAGCAGAGATCTCCAAAGCAGACACCAAAGCAACCGCTATCCCAAAACAAAACACGTGCAACACATAGCTCACAAAGCCAGTGTGCCGAACAGTCACAGCCCTTAAGTCTAAACAACACACCTGATACACTTGTAATAGGAGACTCTATCGTCAGGCACACTGATGCCCCGCTCACCAGGCTGAACAAGGAGAAGGTCACGGTGAGCTGCCTGTCAGGCGCTAGGATCCGCCACATAACACAAACACTCAGGTCACTCCAAGGCAAGTACAAATGTGACTCAGCCATTGTCCATGCTGGTGTGAATGACCTGAGACGTACCACCCTGGACTACATGAAAAGAGACATAGAGGAACTCTCTGAGCATGTAGCCCAGGCCGGTATGACTCTGACCTTGAGTAGCATCTTACCCTCACCAAGAATGATGCCACAGTATGAAGACAAGATGATCAATTTCAACAATTGGCTTAAGTATTGGTGTCATTCAAAGGGGATCCAATGCCTGTCAGCCTGGGATGACATGCTCGACAAGCCACGATGCTTCACTAGGGACAGCTTACACCTGTCACCCCTGGACAGGGAAAGATAAACCCACCTCTATAGGTATCACAAGGGATAAGAAACTAAGAGTAATGCTACTCAATGCCAGAAGTCTAAACCTCAAGATGCACACACTCAAAACTCTCCTTAGCATGGAGAACATCGATATCTCTGCAGTAACAGAAAACTGGTTCAAGGCTCCAGAGAGCACCCCAGCACTACCAGGTTATACCTCATACCATGCTTTTCGGCCCCAAAACTTGGACCGAACCATAAAAGGAGGGTTAGTATCAATATTCATCAAAGATACCCACACCTCCAGGTTGGTGGCACAGCACGAAGCATCAGAGACTATCCATGTGCAACTAACAGTGGGTAAAACTGCCTTCCAGTTTATAGCCTGCTACAGACCAGCCTCCCAAACCCAGGAACCCCACTCGGCCTTCCTGAGAACACTGGAAAATATGAAGGTCTCTCCAAACACCATTATACTGGGCAACTTCAACTACCCAAACATAGACTGGGAGCATTACTCTAGCTCCAACACCCTAGCCAAAAGGTTCCTAGAATTTATAAACTCAAATGCTATGGAACAACTTGCTACCACTCCCACAAGAGGGGAAAACATACTGGACCTGATCATCACCAACATGGGGGCTCTATGCTCCAGACCAGAAGTGTATACCTCACTGCTAAGATCAGACCATAAACTAATCTCACTGGATATTCACATCCCGACCCCATCCCCTGCCAAGAAAACCACAGTGAAAACCTTCTCTAAAGCAAATTTCACACTCCTCAAAACCAAGGTGGAATCCTTCAAAGCCCCCAGGCCTGTGGAAAATATGGCCCAGACCGCAGAATCCTTTATAAACACATTCTATGAACACCTTCAGGAATGCATGGATCATGCAATCCCAAATAAAACCAAGACCCAATCCTGCAAAGGCAGGCGTCCTGTCTGGTGGATGCCAGCCATAAACAAACTATACAATAGAAGGAGGAAGCTACTACATGATAGAGCAAAATCCCAAAAAGGGAAGGCATCTCTGATCAGTATTAGCAAAAAACTACGGGCACTCATAAAATCATCTAAGGCCAGCTTCGAGAGGAAAATTCCACAGGACACTAAGGATAATCACAAGGCTTTCTTTAGTTATATTAGGAACCTGGGTGGGAATTCCCAGATATACTCAGAATTAGTCCAAAATGACAAAAAATACACCAAACCCACAGACATTGCCAACATCCTAGCTGACAGGTTCAGTGCAAACTTCTCCCCCCCTCCCTGCCAAAAGGGCAAATATCTATCCCAGCAGAGTGCTGCCCTCCTGACATCTCAGATGCTCAGGTAAGAGCCGCTCTCTCCAAAGCAAAAAACACAGCATCAATGGGACCAGACGGTGTCCTGGGCTGCGTCCTACATGAAATCCAAGAAGAGCTAAATCCAAACATAAAACTACTGTTCAATCTCAGCCTTACTACAGGATATGTACCCAAAGAGTGGCGTACAGCAACAGTGGTCCCTCTCCACAAAGGTGGTGCCTCAATGGATCCTGGAAACTATCGCCCCATAAGCCTGAATAGCTTGGTCTGCAAAGCTATAGAAAGGATCATCATGGACCTCATAAATAAAGATATTGGGGACCCACAGACACTGGATCCTACCCAGTTCGGCTTTGTTAAGGGCAGATCCTGCCTCTTAAACCTGGTCGATTTCTTTGAAACAGTCACCAAGGCCATTGACGAGGGGAAGGTGGTCCACACAGCCTACCTGGACCTTGCAAAAGCCTTTGATATAATACCCCACTTGGGCATTATAGATAAGCTCACCAGCTTAAATATAAACCCTGATGTCACTAGATGGGTTGCAAACTGGCTCAAGGACAGAACCCACATGGTTAGAATTGCTGGAGCCATGTCAGACTCCAAACCAGTTGCAAGTGGCATCCCACAAGGCTCAGTCCTGGGACCTCTCTTGTTCGGTATATATTTCTCGGAAGTACAGGCCAACACGGAAGGACTGTGGCTGACCAAGTTCGCAGATGACTGCAAACTAGGTGCCATAATTGGCTCTCCAGCCGACACAAGCATCCTACAAAAGCGCCTCATAGAAATAGACAACTGGTGCCAGAGCTATGGCCTCAAGCTAAATGCCAAAAAGTGTATAGTCATCCCCTTTGGTAAAAACAAAGTGCCCACAAATTACCACATAGGTGGTAATCCATTAAGTACGGAAGAAGTAATTAGGGACCTGGGGACCCAAGTTGATAGCAATCTCTCATTTGAAAACCACGTGGCCAAAGTGGTTAGAAAAACATTTTATATAGCCCACCTAATCATGAAGGGATTCACATCTAGATCAGGGGAGGTCATCGTGCCTCTTTACGCATCCCTCATCAGGCCCATAATTGAGTACAATGCCCCTTTTGGGATGTACCTTGCCAGACACCTGCAGCAACTGGAAAGACCCCAAAAGTACCTCACCAAGAGGATCAAAGGGCTCAAACAGATGCCATATGCTGCCCGGTTAAAGAAACTCCAGCTCTACTCAGTGGCATACCGCCTGCTCAGACGTGATCTGTGCCTGACGTATAAAGCCATGTCCAACCCGGAATTAATGGACATGCTGCACCTCAGAAAATCCAAATCCCATCGAGCTACGTGCTCGAGAGACTTGAACCTCAGCACTGAAATAAATAGGACATGCTGGAGGGACAGATTCATAACCCAGAGGCTCCCTTCACTCTGGAATAAAGTCCCAGTCCAGGCAGAGTCCCTCATTGACTCTCTTCAAGAGGATCATAGGTTTACCCCGGGTATCACTTCTGTGTCACTGTTAGACAGAGGCACAATATACTAACCTCGAAAAAGGGCATAGCAAAATTCATTGAAAATGGGTGGCGAAAGCTAAACACACTCTGGCTAGGCTGATAAATGCCCTAGGGCAGATAGCCTTGTATGAACCTATGAACCTATGAACCTATTAGTTATTGAACCCTTAGCTAATAGTATAAGAAACAATAAAAAAGATGGATTTTAAATTAACAAGGATAGTCAATATAAAATGCATCTTTTTACAAATTATATTTTACTAACTAAAGGAGATTTAAATTATTTAATTGAAGAACTAGATGGGGAAATTGAAAAGTTTCAATAAGTTTCAAGAAGTATCGCTGCTAAAATGTAATACTAATAAACTGAAAATTTACTATTAAATCAATTACCTGATAGATAGTAAGTTTAAAGATAAATATAATTGGAAAGGAAAAAGAACTAAAATATTTAGGAATAAAAATCTATCAAGATGTGAGTAAGATTATTAATAATAATTTTGAAGACGTTACTTATTAAAAAATGGAATGATTTCTTGTTTATCTTTGAAGATAGGTTAGTACTTATTAAAATGATTACATTACCCAGATAAAATATATATTGCATTGTATAGCTTTAAGACCTGACAAAAACTTAAAAAAAGGGAAAATGTTAACGTCATTCTTATGGTATCCTAAAAAGTTGAAAATTGCTTATATTAATCCTATAAGAATATGGGAGTATGGTGGTATTAGCCTCCCATGTGTAGAATCATATTCTATTTCTGTACATTTTAAATCTTTTATATTCTGGATAGACTCAACTTGCACTAATCAATGGAAATCCATTCAGAAGCAGATTATACTAAATTCTTATAAGTTTGTCAAATATGATAAATGAGAAACATGCAGCAGCCCTTTCATCTGGTCTATAACATTTACCTTAGAATGAAATACAGTTCAATCTTTAGAATCTGCATATATGAAATCAATTCTTAAAACTGTTAAATATGTTTTTTTAAAACTCCATTAATACTGAAATGGAATTTTTTTTTTGTGATTTCCCATTGCACACACCTCGAGATTTAAGGAAACACAAAACAGTGTTAAAATGAATTTATATAAAGGAATAGATTCGTGTTATGGTCTGATTGCTTTGAAAAGGGGAAAACTAAGTCATCAGAATGTTTAATGAAAGATTATAACTTGGATGAATCTGTTAACCAATAAATATTTTCCATCAATAATAAATTAAATGACTTTGTAGATAAGTGAAGAAGAACAGAACACTATTCCCTATTATATGACGATATGAATGCTATCATCAAAGGCAAATTGACCCACAAAGAAACCTTGCCCAAGTTAAATAAGCTATTTGTAAATAATAATAATAGTTTTAATGCAAAATTATGTAACTTTTTAGATAGTGGATTGAGTGACTCAATAGATGGTAAGTATAACACTGTGTTATTAAATCAGTTAGTCAAACTTTTTCAGACTTCTACTGCAAGGTTTTTATGTGGAAATATATACAAGGAGTATTTGTTACTCCCTATAAAATCTCTAAGTTTAGTGAAATGACATTTTCAGTTTGTTGGAGATATAGTAAAGATATACAAGCTGATTTGACACATATATTTATGGATTGTGAAAAATTAAATGTATATTGGGAACAGATAAGAATGTTTTTAAGGGATTATGATCTGATAATTGTTCTTTAACAAGATCAATAATACTAATGGATGTTTTACTTCTAGTATCTGTAAAAGTCCCCAAGAAATATATATATATATATATATATATATATATTTATATATATATATATATATATATATATATATATATATATCTGTGTGTGTGTGTGTGTGTGTGTGTGTATATATATATAGATATATATATATATCAAAAATGGCCGGGCATACTTACGCGAAAGTGCTTTTCACCAAAGAAGCACTTTCGCGGAAGTATGCCTGCAGCTAGAGGGAGTTGTGGGGGAATGACTGTTGTGGAGACCGTACTACGGTGGGGATAAAAGAAAACTTCCCTTCTTCTCACTGTAGTGCGATCTCAGTGTGAGAATATTAAAGTAGGGGGGTGCAGGGGGGCTTGTCCCCCCTGCATAAATGTTAATTTACTGTTTTTTCTTTTTTTTTAACACACTTTAGCAAAAGTGCTTTTTCGGTGAAAAGCGCTTTCGCTAAAGTGTGTTCGGTGATAGTGGATTTGGACTGTTAAACTTCGTTCAACAGTCCTAGATCCATATATATATATATATATATATATATATATATATATATATATATATATATATATATATATTGGAGTCTTATGGGAGTTGCTAGAAAAGTTATTACAAAAAATTAGAAATCAAACTCAGTTCCTATGTTCAAAGAATTTTTTAATTTAACAGCAATACTATGTAAAACTGAAAAAAGAGGTGATCAGAATAAGATCTATAAATTATACTAAGACTTTTAGCGGTTGGGATAGCCGTGAAATGTTGCTATTGAAATGCCTAGATTCTTAATGGGTCAATTATATAAGATTACCTCAATGATTCAATGTTCTCCTAGCATTGTATATCGCTATGTGATGTTGAATTTCCTCTTTTCTGTGCATATATTGTAAATATGTTAAATTAATGAAAATTTTATTAAAAAAGGCCTATGCTTCATTGTCCAAAATGCTCTTCATTTAAGAATCTTGCCGTTTGTTTAGTATTGTTATTATTGCTTCCATATTTTATACATAATATATGCACAGATTTAGACCAAATATTTCATTACTCCTGTCAAGTTCTGTGTCATTTTAACTGTATCTGCTGCTATTTGTTCTAAGTAATGTATAACGCATATAGTTTGATGCATATTTCGTATGCAATACAGAAAACATTTCCATTCTTGTAACAATCTCAGACCTATTTCTACTGTTTTATTCATATATAATATAAACAAGAAGGCAATGAATTGGCAGCAGTAGTCCTTGGCTTCCTACACTCTATCAAAACAAGAAAAAATTCACTTACCATTGACTTGCTGTATGCTATGTAATCCAATGTTAACATATTTCTCACTAGTTAAAGATTTTCCTAACTTTTTCCATAACTACTTCATGGAATTATAAGCTAGTATTAAATAAACATTTCTCTTTTTTGAAAACCTTTCTTAACCATCTTAACTTTTTTTTTATCTCATCCATCATTAGTAACTGAATAACTAAATTCTTGCATAAAATAATATACAGCATGTATTAATCTATTTTGACATATTCTTGTTAATAACTTATAAACATCATTTATTAATCAGTTCCCAATTTTTAGTTCCTTATTATTTCTGTTTTTTTCTTTCTCCTGGCTTATCATACCCTTTCTTTGAGTAGATTTAAAATTAATTACTTTTGGTACATGATTTTGTATATTCTTTATGCTATCTAGATCAAAAACGTCTACTTCACTAAAAATAAACTTTAAATAATCAAAAAGCAAAGTGGAAAGTTCAAGAGTGAACACCAGTAAGAAGAGGAATACTGTGCTAAAGTAAGTCCAAAAACTCAGAAATAAAGTTGTCCTTAGAGAATGATGTTGTTCAAACATGTTTTTAGTATGATGTTACAACATGACTTTTAATCACATGACTTTTAAAATGTTATTTTATGGTGGATTGCAAGTTTCTTGCCAGTTCTGATGATGTCCTGACTATTCTAAGGATGAAAGCACTTAACTATGATTTCATTAATGGATTAAACTATAAAGTGTGTGGCACAATCTTTATGGATTTATTTTGTAATATAATCATCTTGCCACCCTCACTCATCGAATATTTCATGCATTGCATGCTTTGTTTCAATTTTATTTTATATTTTTTTATCCAATTAAGAAGGACACATTTTGTTCTTTTGTATATTATTGCCTTTTTAAACTATTGTCCCATTCTTTGTTTTTGTATTCTAGACACTTCTTTCATTTTCTTTAACTTCTAATAACATTTTCATTTTCTTTAACTTTTAATATCATTTTCTTCAACTAACAACAAATTAACCACAAGACTATAATACTTGGAGACTTAAATATAAACTAGCAACTCATAAATTCTACCACCCCCACTGAATCCATAAACTTGTACAACTTCATACAATTAATAACCACACCTGCTAGAATCAATAAAACTTCAGGGAAACACTCAACATTAGACTGGAATCTTACAAACAAACCAGACACACTGACAAAAGTAGGCTGCTTCTCAGATAGCATAAGTGGTCACATACCTACATATGCAATTAGAACTCACCATAACTGAGTTATCTTGGTCTATTAAAGTTTGCAGTGTCTGAGGAGCTGAGCCGGTTTATCATTTACAAGTTTTTGGTGTCACATTGTGTCGGCTTGGTATTATAACTGAAATAAACATATCTATAATCAAATAAAAAATACAACCAATTTCAGCAAAGATGTTTTTCATGAACCACTAAAACAATAAAACAATGCCACTAGATATGGCTGTAGAATATTTTAATAACTTTTTAAATAACATATTCTTACTGACCTTAAATAATATAGCAGCAGTACATAATAAAAGATTAAACTCCAACCTTGCATAATGGCTGACAAAAAAAACAAAACAAAAAAATCATTAGAAAGTATAAGACCTGCAAAACTTTGTATAAAAACAGAACTCAAAATGTATTCCAGCAATTTAGACATCTTTGAAACCTTGCAAAACTCCATATTGAACAGGATAAGCAAACATACTATACTAAACTACAAGATAAATATAAAAACAACTCAAAACTTTTTGGTCATCTCTAAATAAACTACTCCATCCTGGCAGAACCACCACTCCCTCTTCAAAAACAGACCAGGGAACAGATTCTATTCCCACACAGTTTAACTCCTACTTTATGCAATTGATAGTATCTCTCTTAGACATTAATACATCTTCCCCCTCTTTCTATCCCTTTCCAATCAAAACCACACACAGCTCTTCAGTTTTAGTCAAATACCTACCTTGATCATAAGGAAGTTGCTCCTTACATTAAAACTTACTTCCATAGCTGTAGACCAACTACCATAAGACTACCTAAAATGGCTGCAGAAGTCATACCCTTCCCTGTGTCCATACTAATTAATAGGTCCATAGAGGAAACATACGTCTCATCACTGTGGAAAAAAATCCAGCATCACATCATTGTACAAATGTGGCACATCTACAGAGTTTACTAACTACAGACCAAAAGCAATTATCTCCCCATCTCCAAAATATTAGAGGAATGCATCCCTATGCAGCTGATGCAATAGCTAACTTCAAATAACCTGCTTTCAGAAACACAGCATGACTTTAGGTCCCAGCACAGCACCAGTACTGCTCTACTACATTTTACCAATATAATAAACCAACACAAAAACAATGGCCTGCTTGTGTTCACAATGTTTTTAGACTTGTCTAAGGTATTTGATACTATTTCACACCAGCATCTGTTTGTTTGATTCCCTTCAATAGGATTTTTATAACTTTCTGGAAGGCAACAAGTAGATAAATGACAATAAACCTAATCATCTTTTCAACAAGTTAGTACAGGTGTCTCTCAGGGCTCTATCCTGGGCCCTCTTCTATTTAATATATTTATTAATGACTTCTAAACCTCAACTCACCATGCTAGTTTAGTTCAGTATGCAGACAACTCATCATTAATATTTGTGGCCTCAACAATAAATAAAATCCAAGACATTACCCAAAAATTATTCTCTTCTGTAGAATCCTGGCTCAAAGAATCAAACCTTCTATTCAGCCCCAAGAAAACTAAGTTAATGCTTTTTACCTCAAAACGTTGTCAAAGTCAAAAGCAATCTTTTACCATAAAGTCAGCAAATAATACTGCCATTGAAACCATAATTCACAGTAAACTCCTAGGCTTTATAATAAATGACATTACAACATATACCATACACCATTAAGTCTACACACCAGAAAATAGGCTCCCTTTTTTAATTTCTCCAAGTCTTTTGGGTTTCTAATACCATGTCAGGAATGGACTCTGTTCCCTAAATCAAAGTATGATTAAAGTTCATGAAATTATTCTTGCTTCAATATTTGATGGTAGCCATAAGTGCTCTTCACAGCACCCGCAATGTGCCTAGTAATGGCTCCTTCTGCAATTCGTATGGAGAGTTACATGTATTGGTAACATATCTAAATATGATTGTAGATTCTTTTTTATAAGCAAGTCTCAAAAATATTGGAATTCAGTGCCCAAGAGAGCGAAGCTCCAACCAAATACAAAAGGATAGTTGGGCACTAGGAACCACACCAGCGAGTAACCAACACTGAATTTATTGTCCACATAAAACAGCAACACCAAACAGATTAAATGCTTAACATTTTCACTGCATTTTGCATTCCTAATAGAACTTCCTCAGATACATTAAAACATACAATCCCATCCTACCCCTTAAATATCCTCAATTAAACCTTATTATCCAGTCAAAAACATTTAAAACATTTAAAATCACATCCTACAAAAATAATAAAAAAACTGTGAATATAAATATAAATACACATCTCGATATTTTATTTCCTAGGAAAATCATCCTTTTATATAAAACATCTTAATAAAAAAGCATTATCTACATTTTTAGACAATCATATCAAAACAATACGGAAAAAGATAAGCGTTTAATCTGTTTGGTGTTGCTGTTTTATGCGGACAATAAATTCAGTGTTGGTTACTCACTGGTATGGTTCCTAGTGCCCGACTATTCTTCTTTATAAGACCCATTGCTCCTACTACTACTGGAACTGTATGGATATCTTTCTTCCACATTGCTCTCATTTCTGCCTGCAAATCTTGATATTTTATGACTTTGTGTCTCTCTGTACACAAGACACTGTAGTCACTGGGTTTGGCAATTTCAATGATCAATGCTACTTTTGTCTTCTTTTCGTGGGCCACTATATCTGGTTTTCTTGCATCTGTCTTTTGAACTGTTGGTAGTGGATGATCCCATGTGATGTAGACTTCAGCATTTTTACGATGCTTTGTGACTCATATTATCAGTGTTTTTCAGCTACGTTAGTATTATAATATTTGCACAATCCCCAGTGCAACAGTCTTACCACATTATTATGCCTTTCAGTATACAGTCCCTCTGCCATTAGTATGTCACAACTAGCAACAAGGTGTGCAACTGTTTCCAATTCTGTTTTACAAAACCAACATTTGTCTGTTTCTCCCACATGTTCAATGGGCTTTGTAATCCAATGTGTATATAGTCCACTATATTGGGCCTCCCAGTATTAACCTCTCATCTTTTACTTTAAATTCACCTCTCCTTAACCATTCCAGCATGTGATCCTGATCAACATGAGGTTGTTCAAGGAGTTTTCTATACTTGTAACTATATTTAATAATTTTCCACATTTCTTGCCTTCTCATCTGATCCTTCACCTTATATTCTTTCTTTTGTTTTTTGGCACATTCAGTTGCCTGATTTTTTATCTACTTCTGGTTTGATTTAGACTAAGCATGGAAGTTGTATTAGATTTTTTCTCCTCCTGTTTCAAAACTATCACTATGTTTGGGTCTTCTTAGGTCTGCAGATATGTTTGCAGTCCCTTGATTGCAGATCTATATATGTAATTAATTTCAAGGAGGCCGATAACCCTTTGGAACTAGGAATATATAATCTTGGTATGCACTGATTTTTATAAATCATTTGATGAGCATGAAGCATACTTATTGTTTTCCTGTCTAATCTGTTCAACACCATTTGGAGCCACTCTGTCACTCCAAAACTGTAATTTAGGACAGTAAGAGCAAATTGGTTTATAGTTTGAATTTTGTTCCTAGATGTCAATGTTATTTTCAGGATTAATTGAAGTCTTCTAAAACATTCCTTACTGAGTTTTATTTACATTTGTTCATATTTTATTGTTGATCCTTCATCAATTCCCAAATATTTATGCATTCCCTCTTGTTCAAGTCCTTTGATATCACATCATTGTCCCAAGCTGATGTTTTCTTTGTACTGTAGCTTTCCTGCTTTAAAGGTTGCCTTTGCACATTTGTCAAGACTAAATAACATTCCTATAGCATCTGAAAAAGTTTTGACTACTTGTGCATTCAGTCCCTCATCTGATGAGCTATACAGTTTTAAATCATCTAGAAAGAAAACACGAGAAGTCTTTACACTTCCCTGACCCTTGTTTATTCTCTGCCAATTTTCTCTCTCCATGATCAAACAGAACCAGAAAAGATAATTTTTTTTGTTAAAAGCTTTAATATGCAAACCACAACTTCAGTGACAACCAGCCTTGTCTGTATAATTTAATAATATTACTACCACTGCTACTACCACTCTGTTCTCCCTACTGCTAATACTACCACTACTAATTCTACTCCTATTGGCACTACTACCACTACTACTAGTACTACAGGTACTACTACCACTACTGCACCACTACTAATACTACTACTACCACTACTACAACTGCTAGTACCACTACCACTATTACTACTACCACTACAACTGCTAGTACCACTACCACTATTACTACTATCATGGCTACTACTACTACTGCTACTACTACTACTACCACCACTACTACTATTATCATTACTACTCTTACTACCACTGATACTACTGCTACTACATCAGGAGCAAAGGCTGCAAACAATGAGGAAAACAGTCTTAAGCTCAGAAAGAAATATGACACTATTGACTGGTCATAGGTAGATAGGCAGACAGCTGCTAGATTAACATGTTATGCATTGACATGCATTTTTGGCATAACTCTTTACCATAGAGCATAACTGTCCAGAATTTTAAAGACTGCCCAAGTATGTTCCTCATACCATTGAAATGTGTATCGTAAAATTACTGTTTTTCTGACAAATGAATGATCAAGGCAATCCCTAAATAAGGACAGATAGCTGAGTCTCTGACTTCATATCCTTGTGAAAATGTTTGATAATGCAAAATCTGTTATATCCCTCATTCTTGAGCTGCAAAGTTGAGAGATCTCTATGCAACTGTCCATAAATTTTCCAAATATCCTGGTTTTTGCCTCGTATTCTTTTTTGGCTCCTCATAAAATGTTTGGTTTACCGTAAAATCACTGAGGATAGCACCTGCTGAATAATAACAGACATATGAGCTGTAGAATTCATACCTTTTAGAAATAGAATTCTAATGCGAAAGCTGTCATGCAAGCCACTGCCTACATTCAGAAAAGCAACATGTAAAAGAGCTCGGCCCTTTGATCCTTACACCCATTAGCTTAAACTTTATCCCTTTTTGGACTACAAAGTTAAGAGGTATAAAGATATGAAGTCTGAAACTAACATTGTCCATCATTAGTCAGTGACCGTCTGTGGTCAGTGTTTTGTCTGAAAAGGACAAGACCTTCATGTGTTGACTAATGATTAGAATACCACCACAGTATATGCTGCTGTGAAGTACTCTGCGGCACCCAGAGTTAAACACAGCACCTGCCACAGATGCTTGTAGCATGGTCTCTGAGGTTCCTTCAGCCTCCACTTTTCTGTAGTATACAGCTGTGTGTTTTGCAAATAATGCACTACCAAGGGAGGCTGAGATATGTGGGGATGGCAAGCATTGCTTGTGGCAAGGGAAGGTGACAGATCAGGCTTGAAACAGCTGAGCAATCAGTCAGTTAAAACTCTAATTTTCTGAGCTCATGGTGTGAAATGCTGACAGCCAAATAGTCTGTGTCTAGAAGGTATAACTCTATTATTTTTAGCATCTGTATTGATCATGATCTTTGAGCTTCAGTGATTCATATGTAAACTACCAAGACTATTTGAGCTAAATATAAAGATGACTTTATAGGTTCATAGGTTTCATATGTTCATAGGTAGGTACTAGGCTATCAGCCCTAGGGCCTATACTAGCCTAGCCATAACGATTCCCTAGATATTGCTTCCTACAAATATTTACTTTCCTGGACCCCTGTCTAGCAGGGCTACTGATGTGATCCTGGGGTGAATTTCCTATCTCCAATCCAAACGTCAAGATTCCTCTTGAAGACGGCCATTGAGCCACTCTGCCTGACATGTATGGGCAGCCTATTCCACAGTATGGGGAGTCACAGGGTCAGGAACCTATCTCTCCAGCATGTTCTATTCATCGTGATGACAAGGTTAAGATCCCTGGAGAGTGTGGCTTGGAGGGATTGGGATTTCTTTTAGAGTAGCATGTCCAACAACTCTGGGTTTGACATGGCCTTGTATGTTAGGCAGAAATTGCCTCTTAGTAGGCAATATGCAACAGAGTATAGCTGGAGTTTCTTTAGACGGTCAGCATAAGGCATCTGCTTTAGGCCTGTGATTCTTTTTGTGAAGTATTTCTGTGGCCTTTCTAGTTTTTGCAGATGTCTTGTAAGGTACATACCAAATGGGGTAATGTATTCTATAATGGGTCTAATGAGGGATGAGTAGAGAGGGACATTGACCTCCTTTTTTCTGGATGAAAAGTCATTGAGGTGTGTCACGTAGAAGGATTTTCTAACTGTTGTGGCTATGTGGTTATTAAAGGTGAGACCACTGTCCACCTGTGTCCCTAGGCCTGTTATCACACTTTTGGTGTTTAGTGTACTGCCACCTATGTGATAGTTCACAGGTATGTGTTTTTTCCCAAAAGGGACAACTATACATTTTTTGGCATTTAGCTTGAGCCTATTCCTCTGGCACCAGGCATCTGTTTCAGTAAAGCCCTTTTGTAGTATATCCACATAATTTGGGGATTCAATAATGGCACCCAGCTTGTAGTCATCCTCGAAGTTTGTAAGCCAGAGTCCCTTAGTGTTGGCCTGTACTTCAGAGAAGTAGATGCTAAACAAGATTGGTCCCAGGACAGAACCCTGCAGTACACCATGTGTCACTTGTCTGGAGCTGGATTTGGAGATGGATACTATTACAGTGTGTTCTGTCAGTAAGCCAGTTTGCAACCCATTGAGTGACATAGGGATTAATGCCCAACTTAGTAAGTTTATCTATGATTCCAGAGTGGGGGATAGTGTCGAAAGCTTTACGAGGTCCAAGTAGGCTGTGTGAACCACCTTACCCTTGTCCACAGCTCTGGAGACTGATTTGAAAAAGTCAATCAGGTTCAGGATGGACAATCGGCCCTTCACGAACCCAAACTGGGTGGGGTCCAGTGTTTGAAGGTTGCCAATGTCTTTGTTTATAAGTTCCATGATAATACGTTCCATGGCCTTGCAGATCAGGCTCATCAGACTGATGGGACGATAGTTCCTGGGATCCAAAGTGGATCCTCCCCTTGTGGAGGGGGATGACTATAGGTGTGCGCCACTCTGTGGCACAAAGCCTGAGGTGAAGCTATGACTAAACATGACACATAGGTGAGGTGCCAGCTCATTTTGTAGTTCATGCAGTACACAGCCTGGGATATCATCTGGTCCCATGGATGCTGTATTCTTGGCTTTAGAGAGTGCACTTTTTACCTGAGTGGCCGTGATTACTCGAATTTGGCATTCTTTTGGTATTGAGGTAGGTCCTTTAGGGAGTGAGAGGGGGGTGAAGTTGCCACTGAATCTATCTGCCAGGATATTGGCAATATCCTTGAGATCAGTATATCTAGTGCCATTCTGCTGTAGCTCAGAGAAGATCTGTGTATTGCCATTTGCATTCTTGACATAGCTATAGAATGCCTTGTGGTTGTCTTTGGAATCTTTGGCAATTTTGTTTTCGTAACTAGCTTTGGAAGGTTTTATGAGGTATCTCAGCTTTGTACTATGGCTAGTTTCTTCCTTCTGTTGTACAGCTTGTTTATGGCAAAGGACCACCAGATTGGTGTCCATTTTTTAGGGGACAGCATCTTGGTTCTATTTGGGATGGCTCAGTCCATGCATGAGTGAATGTGTTCATACAGCACTTTAGTGTAGGATTCAGCAATTGAACTTTCAGTTCCCATCTGCATGGGTGTCATGAAGTTTGTCACTTCTGACTTGAGAAGCATGAAGTTGCTTTGGAGAAGTTTTTTATGGAGGTTTCCTTAAAGGAGGGTGGGGTGGTATGTAGATGTCAAGGGTGATTAGCTTATAATCTGATCTGATCAATGAGGGGGGGGTCTATATTATAACATTGAGGTTTTAAAACTTTGAATGCTATAATATCAAACCCTTTAGAGTGAAAGCTGACAATAGCGAAGCCTCGGAACATCGAAATTTTACCTAGGGTAAGATTTTGGTAGTCCATTCCGTGGCTTCGCTATTTAAAGCACTGTGGTGCGATGGCTATGGACCGGGTTAAGATAAGTGAGTGAACGGACTGGGGTAAGGTGAGTGTGTGGTAGTTAGGGACTTTAGGGTTAGGGCGCGGGTGAGGTGAGTGTGCGGTAGTGACAGACTTTAAGGTTAGGGATGGGTTAAGTGAGTTAGGGTTAGGGCGTGGGTGAGGTGAGTGCGCGATAGTGACAGACTGTAGGGTTAGGGCCGGGTTAAATGAGTTAGGGTTAGGGCCCGGGTGAGGTGAGTGTGTGATAGTTAGGGACCTTAGGGTTAGGGTTGGGTGAAGGTAAGTGGGTAGCTAGTGGTGTATGTCTGGTTTAGTGTAGGGTTTCGTGAAGTGTATGTGTGTGAATTATTTATTTTGGTGTACTTGAGTTGTGTGTATGTTTGTCGGAACAGCAAATTTATTCTGACTGTTCGGTTTTCTGGTGTTTCGATTGAATGGGGTCAATATTATAACATTCGATGTTTTTAGACTTCGATGTTATAATATAGACCCTGAGGGGGTGATCACTGGTGTGGAGCATCAATCTCCCATGTTGCTAATGACCAGGTCTAAAATATTGGTACTCCTGGTGGGACTATGAATTAGTTGCTCTAGGGCTTTGGAATTTATAAATTCCGAGAACTGTTGAGCAAAGGTGTTGGTACAGGAGTATTTTCCCAGTTAATGGCAAGGTAGTTGAAATCACCCAGTATTAGGGTGTTTGGTTGTATCTTAATATTTTCCAGTATGTTTAGAAAGGTGTAGTGAGAATATTGGGCATGGTGGAGGATCTGTAGCAAGCTACAATTTGTACTGCAGTCTTACCTAGTGTTAGTTGCACCTGGAGAATTTCAGATGGATTGTGTTGGGCAACCAGCCTGGAGGTGTGAATATCCTTGGTGAATATGGACACATTTGGCTATGTAAGTGCATCTCTTGCTGGTTTGGTGGCTGAAAAGTGTGGTATGAATTGTAGCCTGGTATTGCAGGGGTGCTTTCTGGAGCTGTGAACCAGGTCTCAGTTACTACACAGATATCAATGTTCTCCATTTTTAGGATAGCCTTGAAAGAGTGCATCTTGAGGTTTAGACTTCTAGCATTGAGTAGCATTACCTTCAGATTTTGCTTGCTTGTACCTGTTACAGTGGTAGTTTTGTCCTTTGAAACTTGCCATAAAAGGCACTATAGGGGTGGCAAGAGCCTTAGCCAGTAACCTGAATCCCAGGGGTGGCAGGTGCAAACCATCTCTTGCAAAGCATCGTGGTTTGTGGATCATGTCATCCCAGGAAGTCAGATACTGGATCCCCTTTGAATGACACCAGAAGCTTAGCCAATTATTGAAGTCAATCATTTTGTCCTTATACTGTGGTATCATTCTGGGCAATGGCATGATGCTACTCAGGGTTATGGTCATACTTGCCTGGGCTACATGATCCGAGAGCTCTTCAAAGTCTCTTTTCATGTAGTCCAGGGAGGTACATCTCAAGTCATTCACTCCAACATGGACAATGGCAGTCATATTTCACCTGTTGTGGAGTGATGAGAGCATGCATTATGTGGTGGATCCTGGCACCTGACAGGCAACTAACTGTAATTTTCTCCTTGTTCAGCCTGGTGAGTTAGGCATCAGTGTGCCTGACTATAGATTCACCTATGACTAAAGTTTTGGGTACGTTGTCTTGCCTGAGGGGCTGCTGTTGGGTGGCATACTGGTGTTGTGAGCTATGTGATGCTTTGGTTGTGTTTGGGGGTGGTGTTTGATTGTGTTTCAGCTTCAGAGGTCCTTGTTGCTTGGGCAGGTTAATGTTAAGGGCCTCTGCATATGTGGGTTTTGTGTTGCTATGTGTGGGTTTTAGTGGTGCAGGTTTTGAAGGACTATGTGTTGTTTGAGGTGTTGTGTGGGTGTTAACCTTCTCCTCTTGGCTGTCTAGCACAAGCTTGGCTGGAGAGAGCTTTGCTTCCAGTTTGGCTATGTAAGTGCATCTCTTGCAGGTTGCAGTGTTTGGTGGTAGGAGGAGAGGGTTGTCTGTGTACATGAGGCAATTGCTGCATTTCCCCAGTATGCCCAGATTCACCAGGTGGACAGGAGAAATCACAGGAAGCTGACCCTTGGACATGCCTGGTTAGGTGCTTTCTTTGTGTAGTACAAAAGCTGTTTTCCCTTACTTTTTGGCAAGGTACTTGCAATTGTAGGCTGTCTAGTGCCTACAACCATTTTCTCCATATTACCAAGGAGAGGTGAGTGCTTGTAACAAATGAAGGTTTCCTAGTGATTTTTAGCGAGTTTTAGAGCAAGTGCTAGTCACAGGTATACAGATTTTAGTGCTACTGCTGATAAACTAGCTAGTTCTAAGGGAAAATTTGAAGAGCAGACTTTCTGGCATCGGGAATAGTTTAACCTTAGCCCCACGGTGTGCAAATGTGCGCAAACACACGTATTTATGCCAGAAAGTTGAAAGGGATAAAAATCAGCCAAAAATGTCCAATAAAATTGCAATTTCAAAGCTGAAAACCACTCCTCTAGTGTTAGATAGTCAGTACAATGCTCCCAATCTCACTGGTAGCAGTAGGACCTCCCTCTACCATAGCAAGGTCTGGATAGCTCTGAACACTGAAACTAAAGCCCTGAAACCAGCAAAGCCTGGAAACTGGACTATTCTAGTTAGAAAAGGTGGGACATTAGCAAACAAGATAGATTTTTTTTTTGGTTAAATCAGGCTAAACAATGCAGTTATATAGTAAATAAGCACAGAAAGGCTAATGCACTTGAGTGTATAGCCCTGAACAGTAAACTCAATTAAACCTTTGCAAAATTATAAATTTGAAAATTTAAACTTTGTAAATAAAGCAAGGCAAGTGCACAACTGGAAAACAAATTACACTTAGAAATACAGTGAAATAAGTAGCGAGTCTACTTTTTAAGCTTTCTGAGAAGTGCAGGTAAGCCAAATGACCAAAATCAGCAAAAATTAGAAAATTCAGCAAAAAGTACTTGCAGTTAGCACAAAAAGACTCTCTTTCTCGTTTCTGGTGCTGTAATAGTGTCCAAAGAGGATCTGCTGAACTAAAACAAGCTCAGACACATGCAAACGCGTGTATTTATGCCAGAAAGTTAAAAGGGATAGAAATCAGCCCAAAATGGCCAATAAAATTGCAAATTCAGAGTTGGAAACCACTCCTCTAGTGTTATATAGGCAGTGTAATGCCCCCACTCTCACTGACAAGCAGTAGGACCTCACTCTACCACAGCAAGGCCTGGATAGCTCTGAACACTGAAACTAAAGTCCTGAAACCAGCAAAGCCTGGAAACTGGACTATTCTAGTTACAAAAGGCAGGAAATTAGTAAACAAGATAGAATTTTTTTTTTGGTTAAATCAGGCTAAACAGTGCAGTTATACAGTAAATAAGCACAGAAAGGCTAATGCACTTGAGTGTATAGCCCAGAACAGTAAATTCAATTAAAACTTTGCAAAATTAGAAATTTGAAAATTTTAACTTTTTAAATAAAGCAAGGCAAGTGCACAACTGAAGTATATAATTAACAAGGAAAGTGATAATATTTAAATGGCACTTCTCCACTTATCCCTCTGCAAAGGATGCAGATACAACTAACTGTCAGTACTATCAGCTACATGTTCACTAAAATCTCTCCCTAAAGAATACCTGATTTCATTGGTTAGCTACTTACTGACCAAGGGCTTTTAATTATAGTGTAAGATAAATACAAGTTTAAGATAAAAGCAACTTTTTTACCCATATAATTAAGTTTCTCTACATTTGGTTAACATGTAACTAGTTAAGCTTTATTGGTCTTTCAAGACTGAAATGTGAATTTAAAAAAATATATAAAACACACACAGAAGGTGTTTCTGCGGGGAGTATGTCCACCTGCATCCTTATGTGGGGAAGCTTAGTCTCACCCTCCCCCAGCTTATATATACTAACTTTGTGGTTACATTATATTGGAAAAAAGTGGGCAAAGTCTGATAGGGCACTAATGTCTCATGTAACCAAATCAAATATGGTTAGACAAACTGCTAACTAAAAGCCTCAACTTAACTTACAAAAGAATATGCTTCAATGAAGTATGGCTATACCAATAAATTCATCATAAGCTAAACATTGGGAATATAAAACGTTTTCTGATGCTGTCCAAGTACATTTTTTCACCAAAAATAATTTGATGAAGACTCTTGATAGCTAAGCCATTATTATGTTAATTTCCAATAAATATGACTGGTATCTGTGAACTATTTTTGTGTTCTGTTGTGAATAAATATAGATGGACCTTTTCTTGTTATGAAAACAAAGTTTATGGACATCAATGAAAATTCTCTTTTATGAAAACTTTGATGGAGCTCACTTTTCAACAAAATTATCTGTTGCTGACTAGATAAACGCAAAATGATTTGCCACAGTTTTTGTATCATACATACTTTTTATTTTTTATTTTCAGCTGTATTGGTCTCATATAACCTCCAACTGTTCTCTCATTTGCCATCCCACCCAAATCTGGACCCCTTTCATTTGTTCAGTGCTAGTACTGATGGCATAATCCTTTGCCACTTGTGTGCCTTAACTCAACATTTCAGTGACTCATTTGTAGCTTGAGTGAGGAAGGATACAAAGGGGAAATGCATACAAATGGCAAGGAGTCATTATCCTTAAAATCCTTAGCTAGGGTGCAGCTACTATAATAGTAATCTGAGCAGAGGACCTGAAAGGGTCCTCATCCCCACTAGAGATGCCCAACTTTGGGCTTCCTGAAACCCTCTCCTCAGCCATTAGGTGCTTCATTGCATTTCTCAGCCCAACCCTATCAGACCTAGAGTTCATTCTTGAACTCAGGTTACTGGCAGGACAAACTGACACCTTACAATTCAGCCATCAGGTGCCATCATATCCTGCATACTCCATGCCATATATGTAAGACCTGGGTCCTTAGACATTTATCAGGGAAAAAAAAAAAATATATATATATATATATATATATATATATATATATATATATATATGGGTTTACTTCAAAACAACAAATTCCAACTTAACCGAATCTGAAATGACTGAGACAACATCATCGAACTTGCAAAAACACCAACACACAACATATTACCAAAGTTTTTTTACAGGGATAACAAACAGTTGGCCAACATTAAACAAAAAACAAAATGCAACATGTCAAACCCACCCAGATAAGCCAACCACATCTCCCCAACTAAATATACTAACTCTGGGATTGCACTACAGTGGAGAAAAGGGCAAATTTTCCAAAGTTGGCCAACTGTTCTTTTTCCCTATAAAAACATTGATAATACATGATGTTGGTGTTTTGCATCTCACTCATTTTATTAAAGCTCATTTTATGTACTTTGCCATGGTCTTTGCACTAGTGATTTGTTTATATATATATATTTGTATGTATACATATATATATATATATATATATATATATATATATATATATATATATATATATATATATATATATATATATATATATTACTATCAAAATGTGGAAAATAAAAATAATTTCCCACCTTTTTATCAAACTGGGTTACTGAAATTGGTAATAATGAATTAACAAAATTTTGGAAATGGTAATATGGACATTTGGACATCAGAAGTAACGATGTCAAAAGTCTGTGTTACCGGTAATGTTTTTGCAGCAGGGCAATCCCCCCTGCACCCCCCCCCACACCCCCTGCATATTATATATTCCAACTCTGAGATCTCATTGCAGTGAGAAAAGGGTACATTTCCCAATTCCCACTGTAGTGAGACCTGTTATCAGAATGTCGATTCCACATTAGCGAATGCACACTGCCATTCGCTCATGTGGAGTCAAACATTTTCCAGGCTGGCATTACGAAAACTTGAAGACAAGCTTTTGACCTTCCAAGCTTTGCATACATGCCGATCTAAATTCTGATAATAAACTATATATATCTATATATATATATATATATATATATATATATATATATATATATATATATACATATATATATAATATCTATAGACACAGAGTGAACTGCATAAGAATGTTATACTTCATGCATGCCCACTGGCTTGGTATATAACAATTATACTGTGAAGAGATAGGTTTAAAATAGAAAATATGTAGTCTGCCATAACAGAAATTGTGCAATTATAGTGATGTGATGTGATGTAGTATTTCCCTTAAGTATGCAACATCTTGTACTTTAATAACGTACAGTAACTGCGGCTTGCTTGAAAATAATTTATTAAGTATATGCCTATTTTAGGTGTTTCCCTACCTAATTTTACATTCTTTACTTTCTCTATATAATGCATGTATTCACAAAATATGGAAACCTTTCCTCTTGGGTCCCTGTACTAACTCACATGAACATGAAAATGGGATAAACATTTCAAAAGGGTTTTTTATTATTTAAGTTATTTTTTCAACACAGTAGACAGACAATGTTCCTAGAGTATTTCCAAGGTTACAGAACATTCTGTTGTCCTAATGTCATTTTAACATACTTGCCAACACTGTGGTGTAAGAGTTAGAACTAAGAGTTATGAGAGCACCTCTACTTCTCAGCTTCTAGATGAGGTTCATTCCCTTTGGATTTAATGTGTACTCTCTGTGACCATGTGCGATTTTTGCTGTGTGCTCTGGTTTTCATTCACATCGACATGTTTGTTGAAATGATGATTATCCAAAGTGCCTGAAGGTATGTGTGTTGTAGGTTTCATAGGTTCAGACATAGGTACTAAGCTACCAGCCCTAGGGCCTATACAAGCCTAGCCAAAAAGATACCCTGGCTTTCACCACCCAAGAAAATTATTTTCCTGTGCCCCTGTCGAGCAGAGCCACAGAGGTGACCCCAAGGTGAATTTCCTATTTCCCATCCAATCATCAAGATTTTTCTTGAAGAGTGCTAATGAAGAGCTTTGTTTGATATAGATAGGTAGCTTGTTCCAGAGTATGGGAAGTCTCTCAGAGAGGAATCTATCCCTCCAGCATGTTCTGTTTATTGTGGTGACAAGGTTTAGGTCCCTAGAGCATGTAGCTTGGGGGGATTGGGATTTCTTTAAGTGTTGCATGTCCAACAGCTCTGGGTTTGACATAGCTTTGTATGTTAGGCAGAGATCACCTCTGAGTAGGTGATATGCGACAGAGTAAAGCTGGGGTTTTTTGAGACGGTCTGTGAAGGGCATCTGTTTGAGGCCGGTAATCCTCTTTGTGAAGTATTTCTGTGGCCTTTCCAGTTGTTGTAGATGTCTTGTGAGGTACATACCAAAAGGGGCGTTGTACTCTATAATGGGTCTAATGAGTGACGAGTAGAGGGGAACAATGACCTCTTTTTTCCTGGATGAGAAACATTTTGTGATGAGGTGTGCCATGTAGAAGGATTTCCTGACTACTGTGGCAATATGATTATCAAAGAAGAGACTACTGTCCACCTGTGTCCCAAGGTCTCTTATCACACTTTCAGTGTTAAGTAGACTACCACTTATGTGGTAGCTCATGGGTACAGAACTTTAACCAAAGGGGATGACAATGCACTTTTTGGCATTGAGCTTGAAGTCATGGCTTTGACACCAGGCATCTGTCTCAGTGAGGCCCTTTTGTAGGATGTCCACATTGTTAGGAGCTTCACTTATGGCTCCTAGTTTGCAGTCATCTGGGAACTTCATTAGCCAAAGACCTTCTGTGTTAGCCTGTACTTCAGAAAAGTAGATACCAAACAGGAGAGGACCCAGGCCTGAACCCTGTGGTACTCCATTTGTCACTGGTCTGAAGTCAGATTTGGAGTCTGCTACTTTCGCAGTGTGGGTTCTGTCAGTGAGCCAGTTGGCAACCCATCTTGTGACATAGGGATTTATACCTAGTTTAGTGAGTTTATCTATAATTACAGAGTGGGGGATGGTGTCAAAAGCCGTGGCGAGATCTAGATAGGCTGTGTGAACCACCTTACCCTCGTCTACACCTTTGGTGACTGCTTCAGAGAAGTCATTCAGGTTTAGGAGACATGATCTGCCTTTTACAAACCTGAACTGGGTGAGGTCCAGAGTTTGGAGATTACCAATGTCTTTGTTTATAAGTTCCATGATGATACCTTCCCTGGCTTTGCAGATCAGGCTTTTTGGCAAATGGAGCGGTAGTTCCCGGGGTCCGTGGTGGCTCCCCCTTTGTGGAGTGGGATAACCATCACTGTGTGCCATTTAGTGGGCACAAAGCCTGAGGTGAGGCTATGATTGAACATAGTGCTTAGGTGGGATGCCAGTTCATTCTGTCGTTTATGTAGAACGCAGCCTGGGATGTTGTCAGGTCCCATCGATGCTGTGTTCTTTGCTGTGAAGAGTGTGGTTTTTACCTGTGCAGCCGTGATTACAGGAACTTTGCATTCTTCCAGTATAGAGATGGGCCCTTTAGGGGGTGAGGGGGGGGGGGGTTAAGTTAGCAATGAACCTATCTGCCAGGATGTTGACAATATCAGTTGGTTCTGTATATTTAGTGCCATTGTGCTGTAACTCAGAGCAGATCTGAGTCTTGCCATTGAGATTCTTGACATAGCTATAGAATGCTTTGTGGTTGTCTTTAGAATCAGTGGCAATTTTGTTTTCATAACTAGCTTTGGAGGATTTTATGAGGGATATCAGCTTCTTACTGAGGCTGACCATGGAGTTCTTTCAGTCATGGGATTTTAGTCTTTTTTGCAACAGTTTCTTTCTTCTGTTGTAGAGTTTGTTTATGGCAGGGGACCACCAGGTTATCTTCCTTTTTTTGGAGGATAGCATGATCCATGCACTCGTGCAAGTGCTTATAAAGTGAATTTGTGTAAGATTCAACAGTCGTACCTCTATTGTCCATCTGCATGGGTGTCGTGAAGTTTGCCACTTCTGTCTTAAGAAGTGTGAAATTGGCTTTGGAGAAATTTTTTTACAGTGGTTTCCCTAATGGGAGGTGAAGGCGGGATGTGGATGTCTAGGCTGATTAGCTTGTGGTCGGATCTGACCAATGAGGAATTGACCTCTGGTGTGGAACACCAGTCGCCCATGTTGGTAATGACCAGGTCTAGAATATTGCTGCCCCTGGTGGGGGTGTAGATAAGTTGATCTAAGGCATTGGAATTTATGAATTCCAGAAAATGTTGAGCAAAACAGTTGGTACATGAGTAGTTTTCCCAGTTGATGGTGGGGTTGTTGAAATCACCCATTATTAGAGTGTTGAGTTGTACCCTAATATTTTCCAGTGTATCAAGAAATGAGGAGTGGGAATCCTGGGACATGGTGGGGTTCTGTAGCAAGTTACAATTTGGATTGCGGTCTTGCCCAGAGTTAGTTGCACTTGGATAATCTTGGATGCATTATGCTGAGCAACTAGCCTAAAGGTGTGGATATCCTTAATGAATATGGACATGCCTCCACTTTTAGTGTTTCGGTCCAGGTTAGGTGACCAAAAGGTGTGGTATGAATTATAGCCTGGTAATGCAGTGGTGCTCTCTGGAGCCTTGAATTAGGTCTCAGTCACTGCACAGATGCTGATGTTCTCCATTTTAAGGAGTGCCTCAAGTGAATGCATTTTGAGGTTTAGACTTCTAGCATTGAGTAGCATTACCCCCAGATTTTGCTTGCTTGTACCTGATATGGTGGTGAATTTGTCAACTGAATCTTTCTAAAAAGGCACTATAGGGGGTGGCAAGAGCCTTAGCCAGTATCCTGAATCCCAAGGGTGGCAGGAGCAGCCCATCGCTGGCAAAGCATCGTGGTCTGTCCATCATGTCATCCCAGGCAGACAGATACTGGATCCCCTTAAAATGACACCAGAAGCTTAGCCAATTGTTGAAGTCAATCATTTTGTCCTTGTACTGTAGTATTGTTCTGGGAGATGGCAGGATGCTACTCAGGGCTAGGGTCATACCTGCCTTGGCTACAAGATCAGAGAGCTCCTCCATGTCTCTTTTCTTGTAGTTCAGGGAGGTATGTTTCAGGTCATTCACACCAACATGGACAATGACAGTCATATTTGTACTTGTTGTGGAGAGACCTGAGTGCATGCATTATGTGGCGGATCCTGGCACCTGACAGGCAGCTGACAGTAACATTCTCTTTTTTTAGCCTGGTGAGTGGAACATCAGTGTGCCTGACTATAGAGTCACCTATGACTAGAATGTTGGGTACGTTGTTATGCCTTATGGGCTGTGGTTGAGTGGCACACTGAGTTTGTGGGCTATCTGTCATTTTGGTTGTGGTGGGGGGTGGAGGCTGCATGCATTTCTGCTTTGGAGGTCTCTGTTGCTTGAGCAGATTTTTATTGAGAGCTTCTGTGAATGTAGGTGTGTGTTTTGTGTTGCTATGTGTGTGTTTTGGTGGTGTAGGTTTTGAGGGATTATGTGATGAGCGCATCTCTCACAGGTTGTAGTGTTGGGTGGTAGGAGGAGAGGGTTGTCTGTGTGCATGAGGCAATTGCTGCATTGCCCCAAGATGCCCAGATTAATCAGGTAGACAGGAGAAAACACCGGGAGCTGACTGTTAGACATGCCTGGATACATGTTTATTTATTAAGTACTAAAAACTGTTTTTCTCTAGACAAGTGAGGAAAGTTGAGTGCTGTAGTAATTTGTAGCTTATTTAGTGCTTACAATGAGTTCTGAACAAGTGCTGAGCTCAAACAGATTTGAGTGCTAAAACTAAAAACCTGGCTAGTTCTAAGGGAAAATTTGAAGAGCAGACTGCATGGCGCCAGGAATAGTTTAACCCTAGCTAAGAGGTGATGCATACCGTGTTTTTTTTTTAATATAACAGTAGCAAATAAGCAAACTGATTTAAACAAATTAACCAATAAAAAAAATCTAAAAACTGAGCCCCGTTCCAGCAGTCTTCGATTAGACAAGTTCTAACTGCACACTCCTGTCACTAGGGTACAGGGGAACCTTCTCCAAAAAAAGATTGTCTGGATTAGTGCTCAAGTTATACAAATAAAGCTAGTTTGAGCAGGTCTGAATTTAGTCTATGCCACAGCAAACAAGGCATACCAATTTCAGAAAGAAAGAGTTCACATTAGCAGGCACAATAAGCCTTTTACCAGAAACTCCCAGCTCAGAAGGGCAGAATCTACCTTCTCCTCCCACAAGAGTGCAGACCACACCTTCTTAATGTAAAATAACTGGCCTGAAGCCCAAGTGCTTAAACCAGAACTAATACACTCTTAGAATAACAGACACTAAGCCTTCAATCAGCATCTCCCAACTTGGAAGGATGTAAGCTACCTGTCCTGCCACAACAGTGCAGACCATAAAACTTCTTAATGTAAAACAACTGGTCTGAAGCCCAAGTGCTACAACCAACGACTTAGAATAACAGTTACAATTTAATCAGGCTACTAACAAGCAGTAATAAATACAGCAGAATAAATGCAATAAAGTAGGAAGAAACACAAGTACAGTAAAAGCAGATGAATAAAGTGCAATTTTTATATAACAATAGAAAATGAGCAAAGTGATTTAAACAAATTAACCAATTAACAAGTGAAAAAGCTCAAAACTGAGCCCTGTTCCAGCAGTCTTCATTCGGACAAGTTCTTACTGCACACTTCTGCCACTAGGGTGCAGGGGAACCTTCTCCAAAAAAGATGGCCTGGATTAGTGCTCAAGTTATACAAACAAAGCTATATTCAACAGGTCTGAATCTAGTATATGCTACAGCAAACAAGGCACACCAATTTCAAAAAGAAACAGTTCAAATAAGCAGGCACAATAATCCTTTAACCCAAAATTCCCAGCTCAGAAGGGTAGAATCTAACATCTCCTCCCACAAGAGTGCAGACCAGAAACCTTCTTAATGTAAAACAACTGGTCTGAAGCCCAAGTGCTTAAACCAGAACTAATACGCTTTTAGAATAACAGACACAGCGCCTTCAATCAGCAATTCCAAATTTAGAAGGATGTAAGCTACCTGTCCTGCCACAACAGTGCAGACCACAAACCTTCTTAATGTAAAACAACTGATCTGAAGCCCAAGTGCTTAAACCGAAAGGCTTAGAATAACAGTTACAATTTAATCAGGCTACTACCAAGCAGTGATAAATGCAGCAGAATAAATACAATTGAGTACTTTTAAGAAGAGGCAAAAGCAAAATAAAGTACAATTTTTTTTGTTAGTAAAGTGCAAAGAGAGAGGAAGGAGGGGCAGAGGTTAAGAACCTAAGTGGGTTGGCCTTCTCAAATGTTCTCTCTGTATTAAGTAGACTGAACACCAGACTGGGAGGGGTGTCCCAGATCAAATATACAGTAGGGGCAGGCAACTGCAAAGCCAACAACTATAACAACTCTACAAGAATAGGGTGGGAGGGAGGAGGAAAAAAACAGTTTCAGGACAGATGAGAAACATAAAACAATGCCAGAAAATATATAAAATAGTTCAGGTAAGCAAACAATAATTCAGTCAGGCAAAATTAAGACAATGCAGAACTCTGAAAGGTTAAAATTCTAAGAGTTATACTTATCAATCACTGATATATTTCCAGATTGTTTGAGAATCACACCAGCCAGAACCCAGGAGTTTCCAACAGTGTTTTCAAGAATTTACAAACAGAAACTATTTTTAAATCAGCAAGCCTTGAAGCAATGAGATAACACAAAAGCTGTTAGACCCAGTTTCAGGACAGATGAGAAACATATGTTGGGAGTGAGTGAGTGAGTGAGTGAGTGAGTGAGTGAGTGAGTGAGTGAGTGAGTGAGTGAGTGAGTGAACATTGTAATGGATCAGTGTGTTATGCATGACAATTTATTTGCTTTGTGCATATTACATGCCAGGATAGGCTTTGGATTCCCCTAAAATCCTGAATAAGAAAACTCTGCCAACATAGAATGAGTTAATCCAAACACTGGATCCCACACAGTTTGTGAAGGGTAGATCATGCCTGCTCAAATTGTTTGACTCCTTTGAGTCAGTCACCAGAGCTGTGGATGAAGGCAAGGTGGTTCATACAGCCTACCTTGATCTGGCCAAGGCTTTTGACACCATTCCCCACTCAGGAATCATAGAAAAACTCACTAAGCTTGGCATCAACCCCTATATCACTAGTTGGGTTGCAAACTGGCTCACAGATAGAACTCACAGTGTGAAAGTAGCTGACTCCAAGTCAGACCACCGACTTATCATGAGTGGAGTCCCACAGGGTTCAGCCCTGGGACCTCTCCTGTTTGGTATCTACTTCTCTGAAGTCCAGGCCAACATGAAGGTACTCTGGCTGACAATGTTTGCAGATGATTGCAGGTCCAGAGCTATTATTAGCTCCCCAAGTGATGTTGACATCCTACAAAATGGCCTCACTGAGAGAAACGACTGGTGTCAGAACCATGGTCTTAAGCTCAATGCCAAAATATGTGTCGTCATTCCCTTTGGGAAAAACCCGGTTCCCATGAATTACCACATTGATGGTAGTCCACTGAACACAGAAGGCGTTATAAGAGATCTGGGAACACAGGTTGACAGCAAACTCTCTTTTGATCACCACATTGTCACTGTGGTCAGAAAGTCCTTCTGTGTGGCACATTTCATTACTAAGGGATTTGCATCCCGGAAGAAAAAGGTCATTGTCTCCCTCTACTCTTCCCTCATTAGGCCAGACATCGAGTACAATGCCCCATTTAGCATGTACCTCACTAGACACCTGCAACAACTGGAGAGGTCGCAAAAGTACCTCACAAAAAGGATCCTAGGCCTTAAACATTTGTCCTATATGGACAGACTCAAAAAACTCCAACTATTCTCTGTCTCATATCGCCTACTTAGAGGCAATTTCTGCTTGACTTTCAAAGCCCTGTCTGACACAGCTCTGTTAAAAATGCTACATCTAAAGAAATCTCAATCCCTCCACACCACACACTCCATAGACCTCAACCTCATTACCACAATTAACAGAACATGCTGGAGGGACAGGTTCATAACCCAGAGACTGCCCATGCTATGGAACAGACTTCCTATACATGTCAATCTGAGCACCTCGCTGACCCTCTTCAAGAAAAATATTGATGAATGGATGGGAAACAGAAAATTTACACTGGGGATAACTAAAGTGGCTCTACTCGACAGAGGCACTGGGAACTAAGGTCGGGTGGTACTATGTCAGGGTAATCCTGTGGCTAAGCTTGTAAAGGCCCTAGGGTCATTAGCCTAGTACACACCTATGAACCTATGTATATCACCTTACAGTTAAAAAATGGACCAACATTTAAATTTGATAGCTGATAAATTCATAAATCTATCATGGTGCCATGATTCCCCTATTAAAGTTTAAAACTGGGAACAAAGAAACCATGCTATGATGCAGGTATGTTGACAGTTGCATGATAAGTGCCTGTAAATTTTGCAGTCATACTGTACCACGACTTTTCATGGTGTCTAGTTCTTGATGATTAAAAGAATTGATGTATTTACAGAATACATTGCTATTAATTTCTAGTACATTTTCATGTTCCACAATACAGTCTTTAGACTTTCAGCTTTTTCACATAGTAATACATCACCGATAACTATTCTGATTTCACAGTCTATTATCGTATTAGTTGTTAACCAGCTGTTGAATGATGACTGAATCTCCTTCCACAATAAGAACCTATATTGTACATTCACAATATTTCATATAATTTGTTTTGTTATTCAATTACTTTTTCATTCGATTTACTTCTTCAAGTAGAATAAACTCTCCTCAATTTAAAATCACTACATGTATCTATAAACATAACCATCTGTGCAAACAGAATTTTAATTCCCTCACCCTCAGTCAAACTATACCAGTTTATTTTCACTTATTTTATACTGCTAATCTGTCTAATGAATATTTAAAAGAATTGAAATATTACATTCATGTATTTTCTATTAAGGTTTGTTTCACAACTAAGAGTAAAAGATCATTGAATGTTTTAAAAATGCTTATCTTTTGCATATTTCTCTCTTTCTTTCTCAGATTTGAAAGTTTCATTCTAGTTAGATAATATTACTATCTGTACAAGCTTTATCTCTGCATCACTCCAGCATCATATCCAGTTTTTCAGGAAATCAGTTATCCTGTAGATTGCTTCTGAAAACTTAGACAGAGGGTTCCAAAGATTCTTATAAATTAAAATAATTAAAATTCTGAGTGTGACATAGGTGACACAAGTTCCCCTAGTCATCCATTTGTTACAATTCTTGTGGAAAAAAGATGCAGTGAATGGTGAGGACTGCATCTGCTCCCCTTTCCCAGTAATGAGGGTGTCTGTGACAAGATGATGGTTAAAGTGACCTCTTGTCAAGCCCTGGTGCAGGATGGAACTTACAGCAGATGCCAGGTTATGCATGCCCGTCCTAAGTCCTTAATTCCTTAAGATTCAATTTCCATATACCCCATGGGCCTCCATTACAAGAGGTTTAAGGTATCACACAGTGAAAACACTAGCTTGACTAGGTTTGTCTTGCAGTTTTTGCTGAGCAGTTTGTCTGTGTGACCATTTACCCTTTGCTTGGATATTAGTTGGGATATTTTGCAGGCACCTTAATGATTATGGGCATTGGCTGGGTTTAAAGACCCTGTGTTTTTGAAGTGTAGCCAAACTATTGATTTATGCATTTTTGTGAGGTCAATAAAAAGTCTGAAACATACATGTTGACTTTATTGGCCTGAATGTAATTGTAAAGATCTAAGAAATAAAAAGGCATAGATATTCAGGAGCTATGTAGATGAAACACCTAATGTCCTAAAGGTCATTTACATAAATCCCATAGGTCTCCAATGTCCTTAAGGGGTCATTTAAGCAATAACCGACAATGCCGGTGTGATATATTAAGATTTGCCCATGGTTGGTGTGGTTTAATCATGAGGGTGAAGCCCAATGTGATTAAATAAAGCCAACCATGGGTACATTTTAATATACTACATCACAGAGTCGGTTATTGCTATTATAGAATGACATTATTTAAGAAAAAATACTTACTTTTCTTAAATAATGTCTTTGTATAATGGTAATGTGCTGTCCTTCCGCAGCTGATATATATCCTGTTGCCTTTTTCTGATGTACTACTGCGCATGCATATGTGACTTGCATTCCCATGTATACCCAGTACATCAATGCTTTGGAGAGGAAGCAATGGAGAAAAGAAGGTCTCTGTTGCTCTGTTTTTCTTTTTTTCATTTTTTTTTTTTTTTTAAATAAAAAAAAGTTTCAGACATTTTGGGGGTAGGAGAAAGAGACATAATGGAGGAAATACAAGGAAAATCAGGTACGTGTCTTTAGTTTTGAATAAAGTACCTGATTTTCCTAGTATTTTCTCCATCCTGTCTCTCTGCTATGTCCGGAGTCCAGATTTGAGATCTTATTTATTTTTGTGAAAAAAAAAAAAAAGTTAAAACTTACAGTGTATACCAATGGAAAAAAGTCCAGGTGACCAGACTTTTTTTCCATTGGTATATGCTCAGATGTACAATGGGCACACTGATTGGGCTGACCAATCAGTGTGCTTGTTTTGGAATATTAATGGCCAGTCATTGTATATTACATATATCCCTTGGGTCTCCATTTCCAGAGGTTTAAAATATCACAGTGAAAACACTAGGATTGGCTTGTTTTTTCTTGCAGTTTTTACCTATAATTTTTCTTGACACTCTTTCACCCTTAGGTTAGGTCAAGCATTATTATTTGTTGCATTTTGTTTTTCCTTGATTCTTGCAAAATATAAACAGTGAAAAAGTTATCAGATCTTCACTCATGTTTTATTCAAAAGAAAAGAAAGCTAAATACTTCTATATTTCCTTGTAATCCATGCCTGTAAAACCATTTCTTCATTTGGAAACATGCTCTTAAGATTTTCTAGTTTTTGTATGTTTGATTTAAGATTCAAGTATCAAATGGAACTGCCAAAGTTAAGTTTACATCTTCACATCCTGGAAAATAACTCAATCACTGTGGTTCCTCATACATATAAATCTATGTATGCATAATAGAGTTTTACTTACAGATTCACATATGTTATTAACATGCTCACTAAATGCAGAATTATCATTGACAAGTATAAAAAATCACAAAATAACTTGTCTTTCTCTATTAGTATGTTGTTAATGTTATATGTGGATTTACAAAATATGCCCTTTTTTATTTTCACGTATCAATATTGTCATCCATATAGGAAAGTTGTTCATGTTGATTGTCAACAAACTACACCGTCTGGACCAATTATGATTTTTCCCATTTTAATATTGTTTTCGGAAACTGCATAGAAGATGGAGGTGTGAAAATGAATGACCTGCAAATAAATGTTAAAAAAGTGAGGATTCTAGATTGATCTCTTATGTACACCTTGGTATACTATATGCATTGTGCTCCAATAAATAAATATATAAATAAATAAAATACTTTCCAATTGCTATTCATCAGCCATTCCCAATCTATTAAACAACAACTTATTATATATTCTTTCAAAAGCACTTGAGAAATCCACAGAAAACACACCCACTTCTTAACCAGCATTCAAAGTGTTAGTAGAAAAATAAATTCCAACTAGTATTGGAATTAAATGTATGTGTCCATACACACACACACATACACACACACACACACACACACACACATATATATATATATATATATATATAGATATATATATATATATATATATATATATATATCTATATATATATATAGATGTGTGTGTGTGTGCGGGTGTGTACTGATTTATGCCTAGCCAACTTTTTTTCTTTAGCTTCTTTTAGGAACCTGATCTGTAGTATTTCCATAAAATTTCCTGTGCTAGACAACAAGTACATTAGTCTGCAATTTTTGACATTCGTGGGGGTATTCAGAATGAATGATAAATTGTAACTAGTGGCAAAATTATGTTAATTTATGCATAATAATTTTTCTCTTACTTACAGTTCTTCAGTAGTAGTTTTTCCATAAAACTTCCTGTGCTGGATAATAAGCAGATTAGTCTGTAATATTTGATATCAGGGAAATATCCAGAAACAATAGTAACATGACAGTACTGCAATAAAACAGTCCAATTGAATTTGAGAGATGCAGGCACATGATGACTGGGTATGCAGCAATGTCAATTAAAGTCAGACATGCTGGAGACAGTGCTGCATAAGGAAGCTGTGCAGTCCAAAAATATTAATCAGTATGCAAGCAAATAAACCATTCTATAAGAAGGTTACAAATCTCTGAGGCATTAGCATGCAGGAGTTGTGCGCATTACACAATGCACATTCATATGCACATGCACACTGAAACACCACATATATGCTATGTGGGCACAGCTGTGACTCATACAAGGGCTACACAACCAAGTGCCAGCTGGTTTTATTTTGTATTTTATAAATGGAATAGAAATGGGATTATAGGTCAATCACAAAGGAGGAAGAACAAATAGGGAAAAGCATAAAAGAACAAGGGAAAGGGAACATGTGTATGAGGACGGAGAAAGGAGAGTAATATTTTATATCACACAAGTACCCTTTTCTATTTTTTCTTTAGAAGGAGGGTATGGGGAGTGGAAGCATGGGGAAGATGCAAGAAGGAAGGAAGTTATAGCAGAGGTGGACACACAAATGTATAACACAGAAACAAATAACAGTGGAGATGTTGATACAAAAGGAGGTCCACCGTGGACACACACACACACACACACACACACACACACACACACACACACACACACACACACGTATAGGGTGGACAGCTGAGGAGTCACAAGGACAACAAACAGGGGAGAGTGAGTGATACTTCAGGAAGGAAAACACCATGATAAGGAATAGGGTAAAATTAAGGCACCTTTCAAAGCGATCCCAGAAGACAACCCAAGCAGAAGTCAGTCACTGCTCTGTCTGACATCAAGTGTAGGCTCCAGTGCTAATCAGAGCTGGGTGACTATGCTACTCTGCTAGTCTCATGAGAATATGCTACAGAGTGCCAATACAGGTGCTGACCCACCAGTCCACCTTAGTCCTGATAAAACACTGCAAATCCTGCTGGGTGACCCAGATGACTCCTTAGTGCTTCTCCCCAAAGCCTACACACAGTACACACTGGAGAAGAAGCATCAGATGTCACTAGCAAGCCTGTAAGGTCACCTTCTATAAAGATAACCTTCACCACATTGCAGAGTGTCCGGCCTAGGGACTGCTGAGGAAACAGCTGTTTGTGTGGTGGCTAGTAAAAGGTGCGATAGCTACTGCCTCAGTGCTACCAACTCTCATTTGTGATCCCACAGAAAAATATGAAAATAAAGAGAGAAAAAATAAACAGTCCAACATAATTAAAAGTATGACAGAGAAAGACAGCAGGACACAAACAGCAATGGTCATATGATGCAGTGCACTTTATTAAAACAGTCCATGAAAGGAGAAAAACAGCAGAGCAATGTTTACATAAATGACTAAGAAACACCTGTGATGATACTGCGGAATTTTCATACCCAGTATGACAAATACAGGGATTTTTGGCACAGGCTGGGACAGAAACACAAATAACATCAATAAAATTAGCAATACTAATAGGAATGGACAATTAAGAAATAGGGCAACAATCCGAAGGAAATATGAGCCTCAGTACTTTGATTAACAGGTTCAGTACAATTGTCATACACATGCATTTTCAATAATAACTGACATAGTGAAGGACATCAACACTGTTACACATGCATTATGAGTAACAGTCTCACAAGAACAAAGAATTATGCAATAGCAGTCCTAAAAGGCAATGAAAAATGAAGTGTTGTAGTAACACAAAGACAAAAGCCCAAGTGCAGTAACACAAAGGCTCAGTTCAGTTGTTATGCTTGTGATAATTTCAGGAATAACTGACATAGTAAGGGACATTAGCACAAATGCAGTACAAATATTGCAGGTTGACAAGCAATGAAGAAGTATGTAATGGTGAATTTTAAAATAAAAAAAAAATAAAATTTGTCAATGTTGTGGTAGGCAGGTTAAGCACAGATATAGTTCTGGGAGCAATACAAAACAGTTACTCCATCACTTGGAGAAGCTGGTCTGCCTACTTTGGCAGTCAAGTTTATTTTACTTAATTTTCTTAGCCACTGCAAAACACAAACAAAAAAAACACTTTATTGAGCACAGCATACTTATGACAGCAGAAATACCCTATATCCATGTCTCTCTTTAATAACTCCTGCTACTAGTGGAGAAGATCTGGGTAGCTCCCCTTCAGATCAGTATATTTGTACCAGCATATTTCACCAGAGCAGGTAAAACATATAGCATCACTCAACACCCTGGCATATTAGTGACAGGCATCATCCTTATTCAGGAGACCTTCATATAAGTCCCCTATGAGGCAGTTCTTTTTAATGCATGTGCTGCAGGTAAAAAAGACGTTAGTCTCCGCGTTACATTAGGCAGGAACTCTGTCATGCTCTGTTCCTGCATGGGCCAAGTCCACTCAAAAGTCAAGTCCAGGAGTGAAAATGAGAATTAGGGCACAATGCTGCACATCAAAGACACCAAGTGAAGTGAATCAATGAGCAGCACATTAGCAAGATACCCACCTATGGCAGTGTAAGGCATTTGGTCAGTTGCATGGGTCATCTTGAGTTATGAGGCCAGGCTGAACAGGACCACATATCCCATGTGATCTACATGGCCAAATATTGCCATGACAAACATATGAGCAGAGTTATGACAATTGTCAACACAGTGCTGCAAATGTGTAGCAAATGTGACCAAGTCACGCAGGATGCACACACCTTCACTGGTTACTGTGCACATGCATGACTGACCCACACATTGCAGCATAAAATAGTGCTAATGATGAATTGAATTATGGGTGTGATTCATAGATCCTCTTGCAAAGTCACCTCATTTGATTAATTTCCTGCTACAAGCCGTTTATGGTGTGATAAATAACACTGTCACCATACTATAGAGACTGACAGATTACTTAACACCGAGGATATTGGAAAAAACTGACATACAGGAAAATTAGCAATAGATAAGAGTACTGGAAATGTATATTACATCGTGAAGACAACTCCATGATACATTGCTGCCACACAGTGATGTCAAACTATGACACTGCAATGACCCTCCCCAGGGTATAACAGACAGTGTTTGGGTGGGGTTGGCCAACACAATAAGGAACAATAAAGAAAAGAGAATAGGTGGACCATGTTGCAATGTTGGGTGGACCATCCAGTTGAGAAAGGTACAAAAACAAGCACTTCTTGTGACAGTGAAGAGGTTGTACAACCACAACAGGTTGTAGTCCTTTTGAGTAATAACTGTAAACAATGGGAAACAAGCATTACAGAATACATAGCTGTCATAGGTGTGGATCCTGGATGAGCACCAGGAAGTTGTATTGCATTACCCACAGGTTAAGGGGATGTTGGGTCTGCATGGCAAGGGGTACATATTGTGCTGTAGACACTGATGGGAGGGGTAGTGCACACTGATCACATGCCCGCAAGTAACACAGTCTGGAGTAAGTATGTCATAGCATTGCACAAGGTAGCACGTACCACAGGGGTTACTGGGGCACTGAAGTGGGAGGTGTCATCTAATGCATACTTGTATTGATCAGTGTGTTCCCATGAGTGTACTGGTGCTGTAACTGTGCAAAAAGAATGGGAACGAATGGAAAAATTTACCCCATAGGAAACCGAGGTTCTGCTTATGGCTCTACATACTCATGACAGAAGAATTCTAATTAAGGATGAGGCAGACAAGGCCTTTAGAGACAGGGCATGAAAGGAAATGCCCACCAAATAAATACTGTGGATTGACACAACCAGGTAGTGTTGCATGTATGCTATAGGTTGATGAACCTGATTTTACATGTAAAGCACTGGGCACAAGGCAAAGCCATAGACAGGTCACCCTTGAGGGCCAACCCCAAAAGAATGTATCAGCTGACACAGGCAGTTCCCTAAAACTCTTAGAGGAAAAAATTACCAAAACACTAACTTTACATAATAGATTGGATGGGGAAACTGGGCTGATTGGGATTGCCCGAGTGCCTGCTAGGGATGCCTCAGGTCAATAGTGACAAGATTCTGTCATGTAGAACATTAGTTGGACATCAACCAAGTCTATACACACATGGCTATGTGCATCACTGTCACAAAGGAACATCAATGCTGCAACTGCAAACACCTGTAGCACAGTTTATGACTGCCCACACATTTAGGGAAGGGAGATACAACAGGTGAGTGGTATAACATATCATTGCATAGTCTAGCACCTCTGCACCAGGTACTCACACATACTGCATTGTATTTATGTTACCACAGACACTGGGCCTGTAATGGCCACATCCAACACAAACAGGTATATATACAGTCATAGCTATGCATATTTCTGACATGAAGCTATCTGTCTTTTTCATAGTGTGGCGCTCACAATGTTAAGTTATCCCTGTGATTTCACACATTCTACTGGCAGAAATTTGTCAGAACAGATGTGCATATTCCTGAGGTCAGCTCATATGTACAGCCTTACAACAATAGCAGTGGGGACATGACACTGTCTGGGGACCCTCTAGCAACACCTGTTTAGTAAAGAAAATATCATCCACATGAATCCTCCACATGCTACACTGGCTACACAAACACTGTCAGCATCAGAGAGATGCACAGCCCCCAAGGTATGCACACATGGCATTGGCGACAGGTGTATTTCTACCCATCACCACCATGATGGTCAGTTATTCCATTTTGTTGGTGCACCCTGGGCATCAACCAGTGGCTGTGCAGAGTTGTAATCAAAGACCAGATGGATGCTAGTCAGCTATGTCAGAGGTAACCAATCTGCTGTGTGGTTTGCATGAACATGCCTATGGTCACCATGAATACCTCTAACCATTGCAAGGAATGGCAGCCAACTTGGTATCCATTAGTCAGTCCCTGTGATTTCTTTCAAATGGCATGCATAGCCAAGCTGTGGGACAGTTGCACCCTTCATGTGTGGATGGCCACTTTGCACAGATGGCTTGATCCTCCATGGCCATCACCCTATGACACTCATCTGACTCCACTGCTGACTCCACCTCTGGTCATTGACCATCACATGGACATAGACACTTTTCAGGTTCAACTGTCAAATCCACTCTTAGCCACAGATTATCATGTAGGCATGAGCATCATTTGTAGAGCTCCACAGCGGGCATTCTCCACCAGACATCTCATTCAGGATTCTCACCTTCCACAGAAAAATCCTTAAATGATTCATACCTCTGGACAGACATAGCATAGGGCTGATTGTCCACTTGACATAAACCCACAGTATGGGCCATGGCAACATTCATACATATGTGTCCAGTATGCTATGGCTTCACATGAAGCAAATACATTATGTTCTTTGGGAGTGTTAGATATACTGCTTCTTATCAAAGGACTGTAAGTCATATATTCAACAGTTATAACATTAAAATACACTTATGCGACATTCATAAGTACTGGAAAAAAATATCAAAGTTTAAATTCTCAAAAAATAGCTGCATTCGCATTTAAGAATGTCATGGAAGTGACATCATGCATTAAAATGTGCGATTATGTTAGTTTTATTAATTTCATGTATATTCTTAATTGTAATATCCCCTGTACAGCACTACATACAGACCAGATCCATACTGCATAGTGCTAATAGTATTGTTTTTGCAGGGGGGCAAGCCCCCTGCACCCCCTGCTACTTATATATTATAACTCCGAGATTGCACTACAGTATGGAAAAGGGTATATCTCCCAATCCACACTTTCCTGCAAGCTCAGTTTTTAATAAAAAAAACAGAAAAACTTTGGATGTGTATCCATTTGGTGGTGGTGAACATATAGGACTTTCTGGAGCAATTGCACATTCCATTGCCCTGTTTTTGGCAGTTAATTTGCATAAATTAACTGTCGATGACATAAACCATTTAATATGCATGAGTCAATGTCGTGTGTCGCACAAATGAACATTAAATCTTTTAAATTACAGACATTTGATAGTAAACCTAGATATACAATCCTGCTTGCATTGATAACAACTGATCATACAACAAGCAAAATAGGCCATAGGTGTATTGAGGGTGCCTCATATGTATGTAATTTTCATAAATGTAATGTAAATGATACTCATATTTAGAGAACTGAAATGACTGCACAGTGATACTTTTTTAAAGCAGTAGCTGAACATTTCATTGACCTTGATCACAAGTCTGCCTTTCTGCCTTACAAAGGAAAACTTTTTAGCCTACAGATTTGTAGAACCAAAAGCTACCCCAGAATCTGAATGAGTTATGACTTTATTTTATATTTCTATGCAGAATTAAACTGAAAGTAAGACTGAGTATACATTTCAAAGAAAGAGGAAATGATACAAATAAAAACTTCAGAGCAACTTTTTTTCTCATTTTTCAGAGATGGCCTGCAATTCTCAGCTGAAGTTATTATGCACCTACTGAAAAGATGATAGCAGACATGACCAGGAAAATATGAACCAAAATATCTACCTTTAAAAACACATCCTGTGTTCTAATAGTTCTACTAGTGGACAACAGAAGGAAAAGAAGAAAAAGAAGAAGAAAATGTGCAGTAAAGTGGCTGGACTGTTTTATTTACCTCTATTCAGGCATTGTTTTCAATGATGGATTGTTAAAAAGCATGGTTCAAAACTCGGGTAAACAAGAAAAATACTTATTGACAAGTGCACAATTCTTTATTACCAAGCAATGTCATCCAGTACAATAGCATAAATGAACAATACACAGTGGCAGAGCAGATAGTGTTGTCACCTCACAGCAGGAGGATCCTTGGTTACATTTGAAGCTGGAGCACCTTCTGTGTTTAGTCCACATGCCCTACCAGTGTTTGTGTGGGTTGTTTCCTCCGAGTGGTCCAGTTTCCTCCCACATTCCAAAGGCATACAGTATGTGAATTGGACTCTCTAAACTGGCCATAAATGACTGTGTGAGTGTGTGTGTGTGTGTGTGTGTGTGTGTGTGTGTGTGTGTGTGTGTGTGTGTGTGTGTGTGTGTGTGTGTGTGTGTGTTTGTGTGTGTGCATGATGGAAGAACTACTGGCAAGGTTAGCCACCCCGGTGGTGTAAACCTTGACTCTAGATTATCGTTTCTGTGTGCAAAAATGGAAAAAGGGGTTGTGGATGGATGATACTAGTATAAATGAAAGAAATGTAGCCACATGTGAACCAGGCAAAGCATTGTCCTTAAGATTTAAACTATGTATGTGTGCACACACACACACGCACACACATGCACACATGCACACGCACACATGCACACGCACGCACACACACACACACACACACACATGCACACACACATGCACACACACACACACACACACACACACACACACACACACACACACATATATATATATATATATATATATATATATATATATATATATATATATATAGTATATTTAACTATATATACATAACTATATGTAGATAGATGCAAATATATGCAAGTGTAGGGCTCCTGTACCTAAATGAGCCCAAGAGTGGGATGACATGCAAGATCTGATACACTGTCTTCCACCAAATAAAAAATTAAAGGAAAAACAAGTTTATGATATGTTTATTTTACATTTACATGAAGAAATAAAAAATAAAATATTATATATGCATATGTTTATTACACACACAAACAAACATGCATATCTAGATATCTGGCTATATAAACACACACACACACACACACACACACACACACACACACACACACACACACACACACACACACAAAACTTTCTCTCTTGCATGCACACACACACATGCCAGAGAGAAAGTTATTACGTGTAGTAGCTATACAAGTAAGTCTTCTGTCGGGAAGCTTTTCACAAATGCAATACAGGTGTGTAAAAATAAAAGGATAATACTTAGTACTTAATATCAGACTTTTTGCAGTGAAGATTATGGACATTTGTTGAATCAATGTTAGGTCGACATGCTTAATGTAAAGCCAACAATGTTGAAATACAAATGTCGATGCCAATCTCTGTATGCACCGACGTCATTCCCTTGAACATGGTAAAGTGCTAAAGTAAATAATATGTTTGTGCAGGGTGGCAAGCCCCCCTCTGCACCCCCATATGCATTTCCACACACACATATCTATATATATATATATATATATATATATATATATATATATATATATATATATATAAACCCCAATGATCCAATAAGTTATAAAAAGCAAAAATAACATTTGAAAAAAATATATGCAGTCAGTGTATCCATCAGCATATAATAACTATGCAAGGTTCACAATCTCAGATTGCGGCACATAAGAGTGTTGAGTAAACAGAGTTAGAGAGTAATTTATAAAAAATGGACAAGTTTAGTATCTTTTTCTCACACAAAAAATAAATAGTACTACAGTGTTTTCTGGCAGAAAAGACTGTTTGTTATTCAATATGAATATTTTCTCATCTGAAGGCCCAAGGCAGGATAGCTGATTCATGACTTATCATGTGACCTGATGTGTCTGGTTTGGTTATATCTGTTTAATTAGCATGAATGTTGAAACCACTAATTGCAGTTAATGAATTAAGATCAGATGTGTTGTATTGCCATTTCTTTATGCATGCCAAAATCTTTTTAGTGCATTTTTTGAAATCAACATATTTTAATATTTAACACCTCAGTACACAGCATACTCGAATGCAATGACATACAGACATGTTTTCTTTAGAGAGAGAATGTTTACTTATACATATTATGAAAGGTGTGTGAGGAGGGAAGAAAAGTGAAAATGTGTTGGGGATTTTTAGTTCTTGGATAACTTTAGTGAGCTACCTAATGTAAACTGGTATTGCATAAGATTTGAAAAACATATTGGCTAGATTTCAAAGACATGTGCTACACAGCAGTGCAGGCCTATGCACAGTAAGAAACCAGATGCACAGTGAGTTGAAACTTACCTTAGAATGTAGTAGTATGGCATATGGCAACAGAGAAGAGGACATAACCAAACTGACCTTTCATGGAGATGATCAATTGAAAGGATACAGAACAAGGCCTAGTGCAAGCGGAAAGATGAGAGGCAAAGCTTGCACATGGGTACACATGACAGCCATGGACAAGCTGTATGCATGCACATAGTAATGAACAGGCAGCCTACCAGCACAGTGTATACAAAATCAGTGGCATGCCACGTGTGGCATTAGAAAAAAAATCAAACAGGTCAGGTAAGACAACTTGAAAAGAACCCTGAGCAAATATACACAGAAATAAATATCAAAGCTCAGTTTCAAGTTAAATGTGAAGCCAGAAAGAATAGTTTCATGTAAATAGTGGTACAAAAAAGGACATGCAGAAATGGTTAGCATGCCATTTAATTGCCACAAATATCAGCTTCTGGTAAAAGTGCAATGTTTCATGCAATGGTAACACCAACAAGATCAGTAAAATTGAGGGATGGTTGAGGGCACACATACAAGAGGGCACTGACATACATTCAGCCATTTAAATGTGCCCTATTGTAGAAATGTGTGGCATGGGAATATACCAGAAATGTTGGAATTAAAAGTAGGTTAACAGGAACAGTTCCACAGGGAATATTCAGTGCTGTATCTGTCAAATCAATTATATCAAAATACATGTATGTATGTATGTATGTATGTATGCAAGTGACAAATCACTACTGTATCTGTCACATACATAATAAAAGAATGCATGTAGATGTGCAGGTGACATGTAGCACTACTGTAGCTGTCGTATAAATAATACCAGAATGCATGCGAGCATGCAGGTGACATGTGGTACTACTGTAGATGTTGTATAAATAATACCAGAAAGCATGCAAGCATACAGGTTATATATGACACTGCAGTACATGGCATCTATATCAGAATACATGTATATATGCAGGTGACGTGTGGCACTACTGTATGTGTTGTATACATAATAACCGAATGCATGTAGTTATGTAACTGGCATAAGGTATTACTGTATATCTTTCAGACACATAACAGAATGCATGTAGCCATGCAGGTGGCATATGGCAGTAAAGCATATGTCACATATATGCCATACCAGAATAAATGTAGATTAGGATGAGACATGTTCAAAGTTGTACAGCTTGACTAACTTTATGGATTAACATGCTAAAATATGTATATAATACACATACACATGCATAATTTGTGCAAATGGCTGGCAAGACACTGAGGGGCTAGCCAATCCATTAATTAATTAATGATTTCATTCATTCATTCATTCTTTTGTCTATCTATCTGCCTGTCTGTCTATTTAGCTATCTGTTCATTTATCATTTGTAGTCAGGTCTACTTTACTTGGCAGACCCTTTTTTGCAGAGGGGATGCTAGTATAAAAGCTCACAAAATGTTTCCACTGTTAGAATGAGAAGTTGTTGGCAATCTAACATTTTTCAAAGACATACTGTTAATTCAAACATTCCTGTGATAGCTATCTATGTATGTATGTATGTGTCTGTATGTGTATATATGGTTTGATGAAAATCACTTCATCATATCGACAATCACGACCCGACAATCTACATCACCGACACGACATATAACATGTCCGACAGATTATAGTAAACGAGAACATCTAAGCTCTACTACCATGTTCCCAGGTAATGTAAATAAAATGTGCGTCTCAGCATAAGCTAATTTTTCTCCTAGGTCTACTGTATGATGATTCATGCTGATGACAGACAACTATTTTTATATACCTATTACATGGGGGGAAGCCTAAGCTACGCGAATGTACACTGTATTCACTATTTAAATAATTACATTATTACTGGCATATTAACATGAGCGAGGCCATTAGCACTTTAGTGTCACAAGTTTCATATAGGGTTATATTTAAGCTCGGTTGGGGGTGATGTGGATATGTTCGTTAAGTCCAGTTTGATTGTGATTGATGGGTATCGGTCATGCGACAAAGTCAGAACTATATATATATATATATATATATATATATATATATATATATATACACACACACACACACACACACACACACACATATATATATATATATATATGTGTGTGTATATATATATATATATATATATATATATATATATACACACACACACACACACACACACATGTGTGTATCTATATATATATATATATATATATATATATATATATATATATATATATATTATATAGACAGATAGAGATAATATATACAAGACAAACAGGAAGATGCGGCTAAACAGATAAAACATATAATGCTCAGGTTTGCAAATCTCCCACCTCAGCATGGCAGCATACAGCTGGGGATCCTAGATGACAGCATAAAAGATGTGCTTCAGGAGGGACACCATGATTTCATCATATGCTGGCTGCAACCAGTACTTTGCTGCCTCTTTCATTTCTTGTTAAGTAAGGTCCACATGGTCATGTTCTCTGCCTGTCCCACATTTTGAACTCTGGCAGGTAGAATTCATTGGTTACCACACCATTCATTCATCATCTTGCATGACACTTCTCGTCTGTATTTGGAAGGTAAAGATCTTCTTGCCACTTAAAACAGAGGACAATGACAAGAGGGTCATTTATCCACTGAGCTCACTACTGTCCTTCTTTACTTCCTTCCTTCCTGTTTTTGGGCAGCATTGTTCTCCATTCATTCTGCATGTCCGACAAATAAAACAGGAACATAATTAAAGGGGCATATGATGTACACTGCCTTTCTCTCACATTCTTTACATGCATATATAAGAATGCACACATAGTCCCTCGATTTTAATAATCTTCCGTGCAGGACTACCTTAGTCCTGCACGCAAGCGGCCATTTAGGAACAGGATGGCAGCGCGTCATGCATAATAATGAGGTGCGCTGCCTGAGCTCCTAATCTTACATGGAGCATGTAAGAGTGCAGGGGGCATTTCTGAGAGCAGAGCTCTCAGAATATACACGCCCCCGCAATGGAGAACAGCAGAAAGGCCTAAGAAATGAGCGAGACTGCTCATAGATGTCTGCATATCCCCAGCAACATTCCTCCACTTGTACAACAGTAATAGCAGATACAAATAAAATGAACAAACACTTTTTTTTTTATTTTAAAATCCGATTAAAGCTAACCGTAGGTGCATAGGTGTGCCCATCGCTTAGCTATGGTTAACGCAGCTTAAATGGCTGAAGAGGATAACAAGGAAGATATATGCAAATGAAGCAGCATAGCAATAGTGTAGTGGGCAGAGCATTCGCCTTGTGAGCAGGCATTGCCAATTCGAGTCCCATGGCAGCACATTCCATTTTCCATGGCAAACCACATTATGACCAATATTTTTGTTGTATAACCCACTAAATAACATATATTTTTGAACTGGAGTACTGCATTAAATGCACATGTGAGGTGTCAGTGTCATAATGAATAAAGCACTAGTAAGCAAGTTTAAGCACCAGTAAGCAGTAGTAAGCATATTTAAGCACTAGTAAGTGAGTTTAAGCCCGTTTGTGTGAGGGTAAGCAATGCGCACACAGGTGAAGCAATTTTGAAGCTAACTCTGTGTAAACATATGTAACCGGAGGTTAGCAGTGCTTACTCTTGCTCAAACTCATGCAAACCCGCTTACAACTGCTCAAAAGTGCCTTAATCACTCTGTATCCAACAGCCCTTTTTCTGCCCAGCAACAAAATAAACAGCCTGGCAGGTCTTCAACCCAGGACCCCATACACTATAGTCACAATAGTTAACCCCTAAGCCATCACAGCAGTACAGAAGAATGAGGTATCATCAAGTCCTCACTATAGTGAAATCAAACTGAACCTGTGAAAGGAATCAGTATACAGTCATATGTTCCATAACCCACTACATAACATAAATATGTGAACTAGAGTACAGCAGTAAACCCAGAAGTGAGGTGTAATAGTAACAGAGTGTTGAAGTTCCCAATAAAACACAAGGACCCCATACAGTGTACGTACACATTAATCATGGGTACCAGGCAGATATATAAAATGTAATGAATAAGAAATCAATGCCAAAAAGAAAATATAATGCAAAACCTAATGTAAGCAATGCTAAGCATTGCACAGGCCAGCTCAGGAGGTGTAAGCAATGTGTAGTCCAGCTAAATCATTGTGCCCAGTTTTATACCCCCTTTAAACAATGCCAACCTTAGGTATGCAAAACCGGCCAATCATGGAAAAAGTGCAAGAAATCAGCCCTAATTAAACCCAACAGGTGGGGATTCATCTCATAACTGGTTGTAGCTTCCCCTTGCAGGCACCATGTCAGGAAGGGGAGATGGTGTGCGCTTTCGGGCACAGCGCTGGTGCATCCAGGAGTCCAGAGTCATGGCAGGACTCCTTGTCAAAGACCATGAGCAGAGACTGCTGCTGGACCAGTACCAGGGTTCCCAATATAAAGCAGAAGCCTGGGACCATCTCACTCATGATCTCAACAGTGCCACTGGCATACCCCGAACTGGTGAGCAGGTCAGGCATCACTATGCCGACCTGAAGCGGTGTAAGGTGGATCTGTTGGAGCAGGGGATCCAAGAGGCTAGAACACCAGGGGATGTTCTAGCTATTTATAAGTATCACCCCACTATGTGTGTAATAATTGCAAGCTCATATATATGATGGATAGGTATGGCTAAATATTCCTCTTATGTCCCCCACAGCTGCAATGGAACAGGCTGTGAACCAGGAGGCCCATGGAAGTTGCCTGGTGAGGTTGTGGCAGTTCAGTAATACTCATGCATTTACTGTCATAGGAAATAAATTTAAAAGTTTTAGTAAATTAATTGCCAGTATAAAACTTGTATTGTTTAAGGCAAGTACTGCATACGCCGGAGAATATGGCAGGAAGAGTCTCATATAGTCTGTATGCAAATAAAAGCGTAATAGCCTGACAATAAAGGTCTAACTGCTGGACTGCATTTGGATACTCTGGTATCATATGGTAATGTAGATTTGTAATCACGTAATAATACTGTTGTATTAAGCACTGTTACCCACACTGTGCACTATAAATAAAATGTGTAGGAATGCCTGTATATGAATGGTGTAATCCTCAGAGGCCATTTAGTACAACTGAGAGGCACAGAGACAGAAAACAGGGAAAAGGTAGACAACAAAACCCGAATAGCACATGCAACTGAGATGTGAACTGTTGTATTTTTAGCACACACAGCCATAGTTTGAATCCTGTCAGTGGGAGTAGTCTGCATACACAGCCATACCCCACAATTGTACAGATATGTCCAAAATATCCAATAAAGTGGCCCATATCTGTTGCCTGTCAACCTGTCCCCCTGGGAAATCAGTGGGGTGATCTCAGATGTATAGGCAGCAAACAGTATATACAACTGATTAACACACATCTATGAGAACAAAGCTGGCACACTAGCAACTCCCCAAAACCTTGTGAGAGTAAGAAGCCATGTATGTCCAATTTACACCCCCATGTTGTCAAGCTGTGGCCAGAGTGTGTACAGTAACAGAGTGAGATGTATGTGCATAATAGTAATGTGGAATCTGGTATTGTGTGTGACAACATTCAGGTAGTGTTAACAAACATTTCTCCCACAGGTCTGTCAGATACCAACACTGTGCCCAGAAATACAAGAATGATACCCTCTACTGGTACTGTTTACATTGGTATTGTATGGCATTGTTCCTGATGCAGTTGCTCTGAATAATGAGGTATTACTCATCACTGTCGCCCACACTGTCCTACAAAATATAACTGTCTAGGAAATCTGTATAACAGTGTTGTAATATAAGGTCGGGATGCAAAAGCACAGGAGAATTATAAGACATAAATCAGATAGGAGATATAGAGCAATATCTATATAACACATACAACTCTGATGGACAGTCTTTAAGTTGTAGCAGACACAGCCTTGGTCTGAATCCTGGGAGTGGAAGTAGGCTGCATACAGAATCATAGCTCACGACTGTACAGATAAGACCAGAATGTCTGGTATATGGGCCCAAATCTGCTGCCTGTCACCCTGTCTCCCTGGGAAGTCTGTGGGATGATCCCAGATGTTTAGCCAGCAAACAGGAAATACAAGTGATTGTCAAACATCTATGAGAACAAACCTGTCACTGTAGCAACTCCCAAATCTGTTAGGAGAGTAATAAGCCAAGTATGTCCTAGCTACACTCCCATGTTGTCAAGCTGTGATCAGAGTGTGTACAGTAGCAGAGTGAGATGTATGTGCATAATACTAATGTGTAATCTGGAACTTTGTGTGGCAACATTCAGGTAGTGCTAACAAATATTGCTCCCACAGGCACTTCGGATATGAACACTGTGCTGAGAAATAAAAACCTTTATACCCAGTACTGGTACTGTGTACTCTGGTACTGTAGGAAATAGTGAATGTTGCAGTTTCTCTGAATAATAAAGTATCACTGATCACTGTCATCCACACTGTGCTACATAATATAACTGTGTAGGAAAGCATGTATATGTGTGTGTCAAGTCAATAAAGGTTGAAGAGGGCAGTAGTCTAGATATGTACACCTGTATGTGGTCAAGACATGGCCAGAGTCTGTGCAGACAGAGTTGGATAGCTATGTGTACAACATTAACCTGGAATATGGGAGTATGTGTAGAAACAGTTAGTGTTAACAAACATTTCTTCCACAGGTATACCAGGTAAGAGGTGTATACTGCAGGTAAAACCAGTTCATGTATAATGATGACGACAGGCATATCACTGTCCAAACTAAGGCTATAGAATAGTGTAGTAATACTTGTAAAGTACAGATAACAGCACTGACTAGGAAAGTAATGTGGACTACAGGAATATACTAGTTGTTAATTGACATCTTTCTCTCCCCCCACCATATCTCCAACAATAAACTACATGCCCACCTCAATCGGTATGTAATGGCTCCAATGTTCTGATTATGTCCTATTGGTTGATAAATGTTTATATTTGTTTCCATGCATGTGCTAGATTGAATTATTCCAACATTGGTGGCATGGTGCCATCAATGTACCTGCATGCTGTTGTTATCATCACTGTGGTCCCATATATGCATGTGTTCTGTTTGCTATGCAACTGTTTCTTATCTGATGTCTGGGTTAATGGGAATACCTATGCATGCTGTTATACCTAACCCTCA